>NW_016816274.1:1519511-1763805 GCF_001698545.2 Rhinopithecus bieti
GTACATGTGCATAACGTGCAGGTTTGTTACATATGTATACTTGTGCCATGTTGGTGTGCTGCACCCATCAACTCGTCAGCACCCATCAACTCGTCATTTACATCAGGTATAACTCCCAATGCAATCTCTCCCCTCTCCCCGCTCCCCGTGATAGGCCCCGGTGTGTGATGTTCCCCTTCTCGAGTCCAAGTGATCTCATTGTTCAGTTCCCACCTATGAGTGAGAACATGCGGTGTTTGGTTTTCTGTTCTTGCGATAGTTTGCTGAGAATGATGGTTTCCAGCTGCATCCATGTCCCTACAAAGGACTCAGACTCATCCTTTTGTATGGCTGCATAGTATTCCATGGTGTATATGTGCCACATTTTCTTAATCCAGTCTGTCACTGATGGACATTTGGGTTGATTTCAAAGAGGAATCCTTTCTTCCCCTAAGGAGAGTATACACAATTGGAGGGTTTTTTTTTTGGTTTTTGTTTTTTTTTTTTCCTGAATGTTTTAAGCTGGTGCTATTTCTACAAAACAGATGGGCAGCTACATCTTTTGAAGTTGCTAATTATATTTTGAGAGCATAAAATTTTTATACAACTAATGTTCAGTTTATATTTCTACCAGCTAAACTGTTATTAATATTTGCAAAAGCCAAATGTCAAAAGCATTTTAAAATGTCAAACCATGTGAACACGATTAGGGAGCGGTTTCTTGTAAGAATTGGAAAATTTCACCTAACAGTACCGTCTCTCTTATACCCAGGCACAAAATGCCAAGCTCCAGGCTCTGAGCTTCAGAGGGCCTCACTCTGAGCCTCCTCTAGCCATCCCCTTCCACCACGTGTGGGTTTCCCTGCATCATGGGGTTATGCCTGTGCAGAGTCTGTGCCTCCCCTCTGTCTCATGATGTTCAGGGTATGCTGAACCAGGAATTTCTTTCCAAATGGGACGAGCCTGCTTCCAGGACCTGCTGGGGCTGTGTGTGCACCCAAGACCCAAAAAGTAGCCAAATGCTGGCAGCATGCATGGGATGTGGACAGAGGATAGACATGACAACTAGGGTGTACACACATGTGCACCCCAGGCCCCTAGTGGTAATGGGAACATGGAGCTGGAGGTGAGAGAAGAGAGGGAGTCAACCAAACCACTGGGCTGCAAGCTGGATGTTAGGAACCGGCTGCCCCTGTACCAACATGGGCCAAAATGGAACTCCAAGGACAAGGAGAATTCCATGCTTGATTCGGCCTTCCAGGTCGTGACGAAGATACATTCATCAAGGAGAACACATTTTACTTGGCATTTATTTTGCTGACTTGGTTTGTAACTTGTACATATTTAGATCCATAGAATACGGGCTGCCATTTATATACTCTTGTTCTAGGCCTTGTAAATATTAGGGGTAGGGCCGCATCAGAGTTAGGTTTAGAAAATTATAGACTTGCAAATAAGAGTAAATGTATTAAGTTCTGTTAATTTCTTAGGAAAACTAAGATTCCAACTAATAATCTACAAGAAAGCAGCATGTCTCAGAGGTATTCTCTTCTTTCATTTTCATAAAACATTACAAACATCTGCAAAAGTAGAGGTTCCAGTATAAGAAATGCTGACATGTTCGATTATAACCAACTCAAAGCCAATTGAGTTTCAACATTAACCCCTGATCCTCCCTCCAAATTATTTAAATTGCATCACACAATCATATATTTTCAGCCATATTTATGTCAGTATGGATAGGTAGAAGACAGGGACTCTTTTAAAAAACATAGCCACATGTTATCACACCTAAAACATGAACTATATCAATTCAGTGAGTAGACAAATCTTCCAACCATATCTTCAGATTGTCTCATTTGTTTTCTTTTTTGCAGTCTTTTCAAATCAGGATCCAAATAAGGTCCACCCAATGTCTCGTGACACTATTTTGATCTATCGGTTTTCTCCCTGCCTCTCTTTTCTTCCTTGTACTATATTTATTGGAAAAAACAGGTCATTTGTTCCATAGAATTTCCCATAGTTTGGATTTTGCAGAACCTAGTCTCATAATGTTTCCTGTAAATTGTTTATTATATCTACAGGCTTGATGAGACTCAAAGTTCATTTTTTGGCAAGGTTGCTTCGTAGATAGCTTTGGGTATTTCTATCAAGAGACACAAGATGTATCAATGTCTCTCTCTGGTATGTTAGCACTATTCCTGATGCACTATTTCATTAAAATTGCAAAATAGCTTCTAATTATATTCTTCTTTCTCCATTTATTAGTTAAAATATCTTACAAAGGGAAACTTCCCTCCACTGAGGATGATTTAGTTACAGTTCTTAAAGACACCATGCTTCTTTCTCTTTGCTTATCAATTTTGAAAATAAAAGTTGGTTTCCTAGAATCCTCTTGGGGTTGTTTTGTATTATTATAAGCGAAAGGATTTAAACAAAAGCTGACATGCTTTAATACACTGCAGTTAGTATTCTTACTGATGCATGAATTGAGCTGCTCTTGATCGGTGGAAGACTTTTCAAATTGGATCCTGGACATTTGAACAACAGCCTCAGACTGCTATGACAATAACAACACTACCTCTAAAACATGACCACTAAAAGCAAAGATATTTTGTGGATTTCCTTTTGTCATGAATATAGACCCCATTACAAATGGACAAGCATCTGCTTTCAAGTCACTTCAAATGACTGTTCACTCTGTAGATTTGCCATCAACTATAATTGCAGTTAGATTTACTGGTTTTGCTTTCAATTTGGGGAAATTTTAAAATCAGATGTTATGTTACAATTTTATTAAATATGTATGTATTTATAAAGTCAAATCCTCAAAACAAGGTTTATGAGAGAAATTTAGCTTCTATTCTTGTCCCATCCCCTCTTCTCTCTTTCTATTTAAAGTTAACAACTTCTTAAGTCTTACATCCTTCTTCCAAATACATCTCTTTCTATGTTTGTTTACATGTGTGTGGACATACACACGTGTACAAATTCCATTTATTTGGAGGTAAATTGAAGTATATACATGTGTGTGTATGTGTGTGTGTGTGTGTATGGTGTTTACACACACATACACCCTTCTCAACCTGGTATAGAGATTGGTGATTTCCTTTTCTGGTGATTGATTATTTTGTTTTATATGAAAACAAGATTGAAATATTGAAAATGAAGAACTCTAGGTAAATATTTTTTGTAAAGTAATACCATGGAAAGGATGTTGAAAGGATGAAATCACCATATTTACATCTACCATTCACTTCAAATTAACTGAAGATCAGTTTCTGCAATTGTTAAGGGTTCATTAATCAAGTAATTCTGGAAAAGGGCATATTGATATTTGAACTTAATTATTATGAAGTTTTATACGTTTTAGAATGAATGAACTTAAAGATATATGTCTAACACAATTTTTTGTAACTTATTGCAAAATGAGAAAATTTGTCAGTCATGCAGAACATACCTCAAGCAATTAATAAATACACTGATATATTCTCGAAGACACTGGAAGAAAAAACTTTAGTAAAATGGTATGTATCTAAAACTATATACTTGCTCCAAACATAAATATTGCATTGATGCAAACACTAAATTTCTGAGAAGCTTAACATATATTAATTATTGTAATGTACAACAGGAAGAGAATCCTTAAGGGACAGACAGACCTGACTTAAATCCTGATTCAGCCATTAGTGGCTGTGTGACCTTTGTGAATTGTTTAACCTTTCTGGGCTTTATTTTTTTTTATTTATCAAATATGGATGCTAATAGTTGCTCACTGGACTATAAGCAATGAGATTATGTGTTCAAAGCATGCAGAAATGCAACTGGTACAAGCCCAATACTCAATAATATTAGCTCACTTGTTCTTTCGTAGGCAAAAGTATGAATAATGGTTAAGACCTAGGGTATCTGAGTTCAAACACCAGCTACAATACATCCAAGCAGTATGAAGATGGGCAAGTTATTTAACTCATGGGAGCCTCAGTTTCCTCGTGTGTAAAGGAGACATGCTAAAATATCTTCCATGGAGGACTGTTATAAGAATTAAATTACATGTAATATTACAATTCGTCTAAAAGGAAGGGATGCTTGTTTGTTTCATTTCACTGTTATAACCCTGACACCTAAAATAGTACTGGCACTTGGTAATTCTCCTTAAGTGTTAATAAAAAATAAATGAGATAACTGTTTGAATCTTATGTAACTCATGTTACTTTCAAGTTGCTGCTTTTCACATCTAAGAGTTCTTTCCTCATGCACTGAGACTGTCCTTTGCCTCCCCAGATTTTATTAAATGATAGATGTTCTCACTGTCAGTGTACTCTCTAAGGTCCCGGCCTTTCCTGAACTGGGCTTTGGGTGCACTGAGGTGGTAACTACAGCCTTAATACCCCACTACTCAATTCTTTACTCAAGAGAGGCTGCCCAGAAAGTCTGGGTCTGCAGAATCTCATAGTCATTCCAATCTATTAGACCTGTAGGATATTTCCTGATAACATATCATGTGCTTTGGTGATTGTTTCTGAAAAGGCAATAGACTTGTAAGTGTTCTATATGTCATGCATATTAGAAGTACACTAAATATATTATTACTTCACCGGGGACTCTCTTGACAATAATGTGAATTGCTGAGGGAACAGACATCAATTCTTAAAGTGTTTCTGACATCAAAGGTGACCGCTGGGCTTCAGGAAAAGTGTTCAAAGTAAGATTGACTTCGTGATTGAGATATTCATAATAATCACACTGCAAAGGTAGGCCGGGCATTCTTCCACTACCCAAGATATAAGGAAATGATGCCAGCAGATTCCAAGCTGAGTTTGCTGAGATAAAGGACTTCAAGGAACTGAGTTCTGGCAACACGCATTGTGAGTACCCATACCATCAGGTCTGTCTTTGTATTCTGTTCTCTGAACCTAAAATGCCCTTCCTTCAGTTCTCTATTAAACCCTCTTCATCTGTACATGCTTCAATACTCATCTCAAATGAATCCATTTCTGGCTGGCAGAGTTTTTCATCTATCATTTTTTTTCTCCCTGTCTTATAGCAAATATTTGATCCTAACCTTAGTTATTTTCACATGTAACTCTTTTTTTTATCCTGAGATCCTTCGGGACAGGGGATATGGCTTGCTTATTTCTGTGTCTCCACTCCTTGCTTAGCATAGAACCAAACCAATTTTTTAAAAATCATCATACTTTAGGTGCAGTAGTATCTGCAAAAAAAATTATTCTTTATACAATATTATCCAAATGGAAATTTTATGTTAAAATTCAATAGAGATAATATAAATTAGATTTTTTAAAAATCTCAATATGATGGACCAGGTTGGTCAAATACCATCCACAGTGAGGGTTATTAAATGGTAGATGCAAACAGCAGCATGGTCCATCAGAAATAACACTTTATTCATTTACTTCAACATTTGTTGTGCACATACTATGTGCCAGGCTAAAATCATAAGCAGCTTACATTTTATAAAGGGAAGACATAATATGCAGGTGCAAAATGCTAGCAAGAAAAAAAAATTATGTGATAAAAGTCTGTAATCAAGTGAGTAAAGTAGAATATTATAAAAGGCATCACAGAGATGGTGAATTTGGAGCTGGATTGTGTTAGCTTAACACATATTGTCCAAGCCAACAGCAAAGGGAAAATTGGGGCCATCTTAGTTAAATTCAATGGCTACACAGTCCATGTTATAAGTGCAATTGTAACTTGATGGTAGTCTATGTATTTGGAAACACTGACTCAATCATCCGCACAAGTGGTTTGAAAATGAAATGGGAAAATATACTAAGCAAGCAGAGACCATAAAAGAGGCACTAAAGACATAAACATTCAACCTTCCTTACAAACTTTGAAACAGAAAAATCGTGGTTAACCAGTTTGTGTGTTTATTTGTTTGTTTTTGAGATGGAGTCTCGCTCTGTTGCCCAGGCTGGAGTGCAATGGTGCAATCTCAGCTCACTACAACCTCCGCCTCCTGGGTTCAAGTGATTCTTCTCCTGCCTCAGCCTCCTAAGTAGCTGGAATTACAGGTGACTGCCACTATGCCAGCTAATTTTTGTGGTTTTTAGTAGAGATGGGGTTTCACTAGGTTCGTCAGGCTGGTCTCAAACTCCTGACCTCAGGTGATCCACCCACCTCGGCCTCCCAAAGTGCTGGGATTACAGGTGTGAGCCACCACACCTGGCCCAGTTTTCCTTTTAACTTGATATAATTATATCTATCCCTCTGACCCAAGAGTCTCTTAGGTGTGATCTCAGCAGGGTGATAATAATTAAGTTTAAGAAATACTGTAAGTGGCAGAGCACGTATATCTATGAGCAAGGCTGAATTCTGCATGAAATACAATTGCTTAGATCAGTAGGGTAAATATAGTTTAAAACAATCTATTGTATATTTCAAAATAGCTAGAAGAGAATAATGTGAATGTTTCCAGCAAAAGATAAATATTTAAGGTGGTAGAAATCACAATACCACTGATTTCATATTTTCAAATTATATGAATGTATTAACATATCACTTGTACTCCAAAATTATGTACATCTATTATCTATCAACACATTTTTAAAAGCTCCACTTTCCATTACAGATTATAAACTACAAAACGAATAAATGAGGGAGCAGAAAAAGTGTGTGACCAGAAGTCAGAAGCCCTGGGTTCTGGGTTGGGGTCCACATAGCCATGTGATCATAAGCAAGTTACTTCATTTTTTAAGCTTCAATATAATATTTATTATTATTTATATATGATTCAATATCATATAATATGCTCTCCCTATCATATGTAAGGTTATAATGAGAAATGAATGAAATAATGTAGGGAATGCTTTTGGAAATAATAAAAAATAAAAGTAAAAAGTACTGTCATTTCTGTAACCATGGGGATATCAATAGTAATTAAAATGCTTATTGTAAAACACAACTGCTTAAGGTGGTTACAGAAAATAAGCAAGGAAAAAGAAATGTATATTTCTGTCTTGAGAAAACGCATGCTGTCAGTTGTTATTACCGTAAACGACAGGTGAAAACCTTTGGACAGGAGAAATGTGCAAAGAATTCTGAAACACAGTTTAATGAAAACTACAACACATTTATTTTGTCAGAACCCCATAGCTTCAGCATAGCTAACTCTCTGCTTCATTCTCAGGAAACATTCTTAAAAGCTTGAAGCTGTTTGTTAGCAACAGATGTAGACATTTATAAACAAGGACCATCTTAACAGAATTATTTCTCACAAATTAAATAAAGGATTCCAAAGAACGGTTCCAACTGTTTACAGTTAGCACTTAGACTTATACTCAGCAGGAACAGTGTTCATTAAATGCACTGCCTATGGACCAAAAAGGTAATCAGAACAATAATCTGTACTACTGGGACTGCTGCCTCTGCCTCTGCCCCTGCCCCATATGCAAACCTTAGAGAGATTGGTATAAATGTTATCTGAGAGCCATAAAACACTCTTGGAGTGTAAACTTTAGCCTATGGGAAGTAAACTTTCAATGCACCAAATTCCATTTAGTGCCCTGCAGAAAGAATTCTGCAAAGAGTATTCTGAAACAGGCAACTTATCTTTTATAGGTGAGCACTCCATCACAGAAGCCCAGAGATGAGAAATCAGGTCTTCATCCTCCTAGGCCATCACAATTTATAACTCTAAGAATGATGAGTAGTATCAAAATCTTAAAGATCCCCAGAAATGGCCATTCTACAACCTCCCTTGGAAGCAAATTTCTGTCATAAACACACTATCTGTAAAATTCTTCTATATGCTTAACCTAAGTCTAGTAGAACTCTGGTTGGATCTTTCTACTTTACTGAAGATATTCACTCATTCATTCTTCAATCAACAAATATTTATTTAATGTTTATGAAGGCAAAGGTTATGGGTGGTATATAAGAGAGGAACAGGAGCACAAACAATATCTGTCCCTTGGATAGGCAGCAACCTTTAACTCTTTATTTAGATCATTATTAGGAGCAATGTATGAAAATAGCTGCCAATTTGCAGAAAATACCGATGCCAGAAGAACATGGTGCCCAATCCCAAGTATGGTAATCAACAAAACTTAGACTGTGGGAAACTCTACAAGTCAAATATTCTAGGTCTTTAATGCATAAAATATGAAAGAAAAGGAAGGGATGGACAGTAACCTGTAGGTTCAAAAAACTTAAAAGACATATCCAGTTGTTTTTTAACAGATGCACAAGACTAATCTGAAGGGTCTGGAGATGCACATTAAATGATGAAACTATGAAAAACACAGGAAGGTTACTGCTATACAGTCCGACTAATAGCTTATTGGAAAAAGATAAAGGTTGAGGCTGAGAAGAGGCATCCAGATGGGATTCTGGGAGGCTGGCAGAGTCTCCTTTCTTGACTCTTTTCTTGACCAACGGCGTTGGTTACAAAGTCATTCACCTTAGAATTACTCCTTAAGCCAGACATTTACTTTGTGTGACTTCCTGTGTCTATTTTATTTTTGAAGAAGCATGTATGGATATGAAACAACTAGAACTCCTGTACATTGCTACATTGCTAGTAGAAATGCAAAAAGGCACAGATAATTTGGAAAAACAGTTTGGCAGTTTCTTATGGAATTAAACAAATGCTTACTATATGGCTCTGTGGTCCCACCCTAGTTATCTGCCCAAGAGGTAAACGCTCTAAGACCTGGACATGAATGTTGATAGCAACTTCAATCACATTCACTCAAAACGGGAGAGAATCCAAATGTCTATCAACAGGTGAATGTATAAACAAATAGTAGTATATCTACATAACAGAATACTATTCACGAATAAAAAATGAACTACTGATTTTTTCAAAAACATGGACACATCTCAAAAGAATCACACAAAGTGAAAGAAACCAGACCAAAAAGTTCCATACTTTATGACTTCGTCATTTATAAGCCTTTCTGGAAAAGGCAAAACTACAGGGAGAGAAATAAGACGAGTAGTTACCAGGGGCTTGTGAGGGAAATGAGAACAAAGAGGAAGGGAGAGAACTGGTCCAGGACATGAAAATATTCTGTATTTTAATTGTGGTGGTGGTTACACGAGGGTCGATGCTTGTCTAAATTTATCTAAACTGTAAACGTAAGAAAAGTGGATTTTCTATAAACTGCACCAAAAAATAAAACATTTATTATTGAAAGTAGAAATCAATTTAGTTTTCAATTTTAAAACATTATTCTATATCTCACACATTTTCTTAAAGGAAAAAGTGTGTTGGAGCAGGGACAGTAATGTATTAGAAGTTATAATATGTTATTAAAACACATTTAGAGGAGAGACTAAATCACTGGTATTTTTATTGATGGCTATTTCTTCAGAGAAATTGTTAAAAAGTGAAAACAATTCTGGTTGTCATAAAGTTCTCTCTATTTAGACTTTTTACCAAACCAGTTCAAATAAATCCTAAAGTGGACAATATCAGAGCCAAGGGCAGTCTTGGTTATATGTTCACTGCAGAGTATCTTAAGTTTCTTTTGCCAGTCAGCTTCCCCAGTATTTAATTTTGGCTGTCTCTGACAGAAATTTCTCATCTAGGCTCGGCAATTTTCTAATTTCAACTTCTCCAGAGTCAAGTAACCAAAATAGACGTGGCCAAAACCTGGTCCCACAGAGCCTCCCTGTGATTACTGCATGGACAATAAGACAGTCTCCTCCAAGACCTCAACACAAAACTCATTGTTAGAAACTTCTAGAAGGCCTGGTTACAAATGTGAAATTATTACTTCACCCAATAAATAAGTGCATTTCATTTCTAATGCAGGGCCTTTTAAAAAGCATAAAAAGCATTTATAAAACTATAATGTAATTGAATTTACTCATTTTACAGATGAGCAAATTGAGACCCAAAAGGGTCAAATTACTTAACCAGAGTTATTAAGCTACTTAGAGGTACACTGACACCAGGTCCCGGACAACCCATTAAATAAGATAGTGCTCTTTGCAATGAAATTGAAACTATACTCTGTGTTAATACTGTTTTCTCTACAGGGATGGATAATAGGCAACATAACTTTCATGTTGTCTACTCAAAAACATAAAGCTCTTCAAAAATTTTAAGAAGAAACATATGACCATCTCATCATTTATTAGGCAGAAAGAGAAATACAAAAGAATAAAGTAATGTTCGGCTTTCAGTAAGTTAGTATTTGCCCAGGGAGCCAAGAATAGCCTTTCTTTCCAGTTTGCTACATAATTGGTTTTGGATTTCCCTTGCTTTGCTTAAGGGAGAGCTTACATGCTAGATCACTAAGATATAAACTTCTGACATCAAAATATGATCCATATTACGTTATCCAGGCATTTTAAAAGATGCCATTTAAAATCTTTTCTTCCATCTGTTGTAATTGGAAGAAAATTTATCCTTCAACCAATGTTGCTTTGCCATCTTCAACTTCCAGTAGATTTACACAGAGCAACAGATGAGAGGCCCCAGTTTTTACGAAAAGTCTCAGGCAGAAATACTGTTGATGATGTGGAAGTAGCAATTCCAATTCAATAGAAAATTGCCCTCTGCATCCATCAGGAGGAACAAGGCACTCAGAAGAGCCGGCCTCTGAGACAGGTTAAAGTTGACGAACAGTCAGACATGGGAACAAGTGCAGAAGAGGAGAAGAGCTCTGTGCTGATGCTTGTCCAAAGGTCAATTGACAGCGTTACTCATCTTGTTACGTTTTCCTCCTTCTAAAGATGGAGAGAAAATGTTCTTTTAATGTACTAGACAGATACAGAAGCAGAAGGGAGTACGTGGGTAGAACATTTACGGGCATATTATCCTCTTCAACACACACTTCTATGCCAGGTGCCTACCGCTTCCAAATGGGCAGCAGAAAATGAACCCTAGGATTCCATAAAGTTTCTGAGAGCCGATAATGTGAACAGCAACCAATGAACGAGCTAAGCGGTAAAACCATCTCCACTTATGACTCCTTGAAGTTCAGCATGCAGCAGACTGCACTTAAGCACAGCAATCAACTGTGATAGGAGAATCCCCATTACAGTAAGCAAAGAAATAGCTTCAAGGCAGGGGATGACGGTGCCAGGGGAGAAGGTCAGAGCAGGTGCACAGAAATCCTCAAGGTAGGGAGTGAAAGCTAATCCTCAAGGTAGGGAGTGAAAGCTTGAGCTCCATTTGGGTGACTTTTAACTAACCTGGTCAAATATGAGTGGCAAACCTTAATTATTCCCCCTTATTTAGATGTACAATGACTGGTGTAAACACACACGGAACATTTCAAGGCTGAAGAGGCCTGAAATCAAGTATCTTGATTCCTGATACTTGGGTTGTAATATGGATTGCTAAGAACGTTTACAAATTATGTCTGCCAGGTGCTAAATCTGCCAGATCAATTTTAATTTAAATCTTTCAACACGCTGCAGCACAGAGCTGTGACACAATAAAAATGGGTATTATTATTGTTGTCACTATGCAATCATTAATTTCATCTGACTATCCATGCCTCAGCATAATAAACCAGTAGCAAGTATGAAGTCTGGCTGTTCTGAATCTGGATAGAAGTCCTCTTTATTTACAGCTAAGCTATAAATATGTTGTTATGTTCATATATGTAAATAAGACTTCTCTATCTGAATTCTACTTTTTTGTGGGCCCATACGGTGTTACTAGGCACACAATAAAAGTGTTTGTTTCCTGTTGAAAACAGCAGCTTTCATTAATAATCTACAAATTGGGCCTGGCATGGTGGCACACCAGCCCTTCGGGAGGCTGAGGTGTGAGGATCACTTGAACCCAGAAGTTTGACACCAGGCTGGGCAACATGGTAAAACTTCGTCTACCACAATTACAAAAATTAGCCAGGCGTGGTGACATGCACCTGTAGTCCCAGCTACTTGGGAGGCTGAGGTGGGAGGATGGTTTGAGCCCAGGAGGGCAGGCTGCAGTAAGCTGAGACTGCACCACACTCTAGCCTGGGGAACCTGAGCCAGACCCTGTCTCAACAATAATCATCATCATCATCTACAAGTTGATTAGATTATTTCCAAAGGGACCAACAGAGACACCTATGCAAATCATGCATGGTATGCACAATTACATATATGAAATCAGTACTCTGTAGAGTTGCTTATCTCCTCATTTTATCACCTAAGTGATGCTATTACTCTTACTTCTTTTTTTTTTTTTTTTTTTTTTTTTTTTTTTGTAAATCACTGTTATTTCAACTCAACATCCCCCACCTAGCTTGGAGACAATATTCCTGAAAGTGCTCCTCCAGGTGAATCTAACTGATACACAAACACTTCATTACCTCAACAGGGATAATAAATCCAGGGGTGATTGTCTTTACATACAAGGGAAGACAGTTCCATAGTCTTACTACAGCATTCACCTTGGCACAATTCAAACAAGCAGTTAGAGGAGTGGGGAGAGTGGGGAGAATTTGGAATTTTAGACAGTTACAAATCGAATCCCTCATAAAATATGCCCAGTCACACAGACAATGGGTGAAACAACCACTTTCACATCTGGAAAGCACTTTTGATGTATATCACCAAATAATAAGATAAAGCGGCAGCCCTAAGATATCACCACCGGTTTCTAACTACCACCTTATTGAAGTGCTCTCTCAACTGTGGAGAAGGCTTAATTTGCAAGTATCTTTTTTTCTCTATATTTACATTAAAGAATGTAAATGGTCTGAACCAAGTTTGTTATGCCTGTCTGAATCACCCTCAATGTAGGCAATTTCTGATTTATGAGCTTAAAGCTGATTAGGTAAACTCTGGCGGCATATCCAATTTTTTTTTATTGCCTAAACTTTGGACCATTTCTGATCATTATAGCCTAATTAGAGGTCAAGAGGGAAGAAAGGATTGTGGCTGAAGGTTTGGTGGTGATATAAAAAAGAACTACTCATTCAAGCATTTGTATAGATTTTTATCACCTCAGTGATCCCATTACTCATTAATAGAGACAATCACAAATGTTCAGGCTTGCCTGGTGCCTTCAAGCCGTCAGACTTATCACATAGCTGAAACTGCATAAAATTAAGCCTTGGACTACCTCTCCTGAATCACTCATCCTGACACGTGAACTCTGCTTCCCATGTGTACCTAACTGTCCCAGCATCGAACTTCATTATCCGCTCCTCCCTCCATTGACTCACCTTGTTACTGAAGCTGAGACTTGGAATCCCATAACTATTGTTTAGAGGCTCCCATGCCTACAAAGTCATCAAACATAGCAAGAAAACATGTCACCCAGCCCAGGCCAGGCCTCAGCATCTTATGCCTCTGTTTCCCACATTCATAGTATTAGAAAGGCACATGTATATACCAGGAGGTTCCCGTGAAACTGAGGTATAATGGTTGACTTGAGAACTTTAAGCATCAGAGTACCGGAGTAGTTCTTATTTCACTTGTGATCTCTCAGACATGACGCAGCATTCTTCTTCCATATATTAGGACATTGAAAAACAGCTTAACTTTCCAGATATAAGTGACACAGTGAAAGCAGTAGCCCTTGCAAGAATTAATCCTAATTTGCACCATTTTGGACCATGTCTACTGTATCCTTCAGTATCTTCTATGAAGTGTTCTATGTGATACATTCTATTATGAATTGATTAACAGAGATAATATTCCTCTCTTTAAGGAGTAGTAGCCTTTGGCCATGAAATAATAATTACATATTCTTTTTTTTTTTTTTCCTTTTGATCTTGTCTGCCAGGAATCTTAGAGCTAAATTACATGCTCATACTCAGAAAACTTGTTGGGCTATATGAAAGTGATAACTTGTCATGTTCTCCTTTCATGACCTTTATTTTGTTTTTATTTTATCAGCCCTCCTATAAATCTACCTTTTATTGTAAACCATACCACATTCTTTGAGAAAGTGGTTGTTAGCTTAGTTTTTAAAAGTAACCTCAGCCCATGAACAATGTTCAAAAGTAACTCCACATCCCAGATATCATCATGCACAAAATGAACTCATCGACCCAACAGAAAAAAAGAAGAAAATTATGAATATAAAAGTTTCTAATTCAATAGAATCATTTACATTATGTAAATTATTTAGATGACCATATTGGATGTTAACCCTGTCCAAGGGTGATGCAATAAAGGCTTATTCTATAATATTGAGAATTTTTCAAAGACTTACTAAGATTATTTAAACATAACTAGAAATATCTTAAAAACCAAAGTTTAAACTGTGAAAGGCCATCAGAAATGGTTCAGTGGGTCTGCTCAAATTATTGTGTAATTATCTGTTACTCATGCTTTTCTCCTCCATGTCTTTTACTGATTTACATTAGTTCTCCAGACTTGAACTTTTCAGTTTCAGTGACACTTTACATGAGAAAACTAATTATAATAGGATAAAAATCCCTCACAAAAGAAGTATGTAAAAATCAACCACTATTTATTGTACACATAATTATCTTCTCTTTCAGCCCAGGATGTAGTCTTGACTCTTGTGTAACTGAAATCTGTATGGGATTGGTATCTGATTTACAGCAGATGACCTGGCATCATATGAATATAATTTACTATGCCATGTGTCTCCTGCCACCTAAATCAATAGCTTGAATATAGAGACATCTCAATTAGACAGTGCAAGGAGAGCAAGATCTGCCTCCTCCTTTCCTGTGCCATTAAAACAACCAATATTACCAAGTAGTGCTTGTTTTAAATTCACTTTGGAGGGGTAGATCTATTATTTTAAGTTGGTTAGGAGATACAAAGGGTGAGTTGCCATCAAACTGAATGAAAAATCGAGCATAAGGTGATGTAAGTAATAGCCTATGTGGGGTGGGGACATGCATTTATTAAAGTATTGATTGGTGCATTTCTACAGCACCTGTGTATTATCATGGGCTTCAGGTGTTGAACAGGGTGTTAAATTATAATGCCCACCACACAGGAGTCATCCATCCTTCTTGTCCTGTTCCTCCACGTACCCCTACACCAAAGTTGAAGCACATATATAGTATTGGCCATAATGAGGTAAATTATCTGGAGGCTCAACTGTGTTTGTTCTCTCCCTGCAACACATCTAAAAATTAAGCTGTCATTATAAAAACTTCATAATGACAAAGCTATCTTATCTATCACCGGTCACGGTATTCTCCAAATCACAGTGAAAAGTTAAAGACAAGACCCACACAGTTTGTTCATGAGGATTTTAGGGCAACTTCTCAAACATGGATACTGCCTGGGATAATCTCAGGAGAGAAAAGTGAAACAAATTATTTTCCTGATTTTATAAATGGTGAAGTATAGAAATGAACGCAGATTGTCCTTCACAAGGTGCCGATATCTGGTCTCAGGGCTGTAAATGCACAATTTTCTGGGGGATTCCTCCCATGGAATTGAAGGGACTTTAACATAATAGTTTGAACCATCAACTGCCCCCATATAAACTATAATTGGAAACTGAAAGATTCCAACTGCTAGAATTAAATATAGGAACTACTTTTCAGAATCTTCCTTTCAAATTCTAGTTTTTTTTTTTCCCCTCCCCCCCCTCTTTTTTTTTTTTTTTTTTTTGTAACAGAATCTCGCTTTGTTGCCTAGGCTGGAGTGCAGTGGCTCAATCTCGGCTCACTGCAAACTCCAGTGCCTGGGTTCAAGTGATTCTCCTGCCTCAGCTTCCCGAGTTGCTGGGATTACAGGCACCTGCCACCACACCCGGCTAATTTTTGTATTTTTAGTAGAGATGGGGCTTTTTGCCATGGGTTGGGCCAGGCTGGGTCTTGAACTCCTGACCTCAAGTGATTGGGCCCACCTCGGCCTTCCCAAAGTCCTAGAATTACAGGTGTGAGCCACTGAGCCTGGCCAAATTCAAGTGTTCTAGGGATATCTTTTTAAGGGACAGGAGCTCACTGATTTTTTTTTTTTTTTTTTTTTTTTTTTTTTTTTGTACTACTCCTTAGTGTTTCCTCTAAGCAATGAAGAAGAGCTTATTGAATTGTTAGATTCACATACCCTCTCTTTGTCTTAAAATAGGATTGTGATGACCAGTGAAATCTCATGCTCTTGGCTGGCCTTTTAAAGGACAAGCCTACTGGCTGCAAAGTCACCACAATTCAATTGAAGACCCTTAGGGAAGCCATCAGGAAAGAAAAGACAACCAGTCTCAATAAAGATCATGTCAGGTGCAAATGGACAGTTTCAGAAAATTGGTCTGGATGCGACAGGATGTTTTAGTCAGAACAGAAGGTCTAAACGGTTGGTAAATTGCTCATCAAACACAACAGAAGCTTACACAATGGACATTCAATCCAAGGTGTTATGGGTGCAGAGAGAGATGCACCTCAGGAAGCAATCTGCTCAGTTAAGAACAATACCTGGAGAACTGCTGCTGCAAGCCACGCATCTGAATTCTGTTGCGCTCAGACTCTAGGGTCACCTCCTGCAACCGCTTCTCGCTTTGAAGGCGTAAGTGTCTCTCCTCTTCCAGTTCATGTATCAGCTTCTCATGCTATAAAAGGCACAAAGGGAATGACTTTTAGAAGAGTGTTTATGACAAAAATAAGAAATAGTTGGTTATCAAGTGATAACTTGAGCTTTATATATATATGAATTTCATCCTTCAAACAACCCCACGAAGTAGGTCCTGTTCTTAATCTCTTGTTATAGACAAAGAAACCAATGATCAGAGATACCTAAGTAATCTGTGCAAGGTCATATAAGCCAGAAGGTAATAGATTTTGAGTCCCAGATGACTAAATTCTAACACTTGAATAATTTCCACTAACCCAGAGAGCACCCTGTGAAGAACTATGACCCAAAAATACTGTCGAATGCACAGTAAGTCAGATAATAATTAGTAAGATTATTACCTGTTCAGAATTATTTCATCTCTTCCATCTCTGGTATATCCTTGAAAGAGAACATTACTGTTTTTATAGAAGGACCGAAAATTTCAAGTTAATTAGAACGTGAAACTGATGAGAGTGAGGCTCAAGAACTGTTTTTCATTTTTTCCAGTTAGGTCTTCAGAGATAAAACTAGGCCAAGCCACCCACTGTTTTTATAATCCGAGATAACTAGCTCATCTCACGAACGGGTATCAGGGACTGAAAGAGGAACTAGATGACAGAATAGATGGTTCAGCACAAACTCATCCCTGGAACTGGTAAAAAGCACACAGCTCAGATCCTCCTGACAGCACTTAGTCAGCTACGCTAACGTCTTTTTTGTTTTGTTGTTGTTTTGTTGTTGTTGCCTTTTTTAAAAAGCATGCCGTGCTGTTATTGTTATTGCTGTTACTAAAACTGAGCATTTTGTACACAGGATATATACTCTGTGGTGAAAACCATAGATGCAATGTCTGATCACGAGGGACATGCATACTTAAAAGGAAAGAAGAGAAACAGAGACCAGAGACCTCTGTTTTGAAATAAACCAAACACTATGACTGTGTACCATGCACTATGGATTAAATATGATTTATCACATGTGGCATATTCACAGGAAGTGACAGCAAAGACAGATTTTCTCCAGCTCTAACTCATGAGAAAAAAGGCATTCTGTGGATCATGAAAGAAACAGATGAGAATCTAGACATGAATCCTGATCCTCTAAAAATACTTACATATCCCCTGCCTCTGGACCTTTGTTCCTGCGTAAAAAGCTCCTTAGGTCTCTCAATTGAAAGCCTAGGGTTCCTTCCAGGCTCAGCTGTTAGCCATGTCCTCTACAACGTATCCCTCATCACTGCATTTCCTCCCTTCCCTGAATTCCAACAGTACCTACTACCTTTACCACCCTTTAGGTCTTCACTTTTTCTACTGTTATTTTTCATGTGAATTTATCATAGTTCTCCACCTAGATAAATATTTGTTCAAGATGCCTTATGTGCAGATATATTTTACATTTTAGCATATTACCTAATAAGCGGTAGTGCTGGAAATATATTTGCTTATTGATTCTGAAGCCGGCCCTTTGCTTACTCGGGCCTGACGTTTTGATGATCTACTTTTAACTCCCATAATGAGTTACTTTTACTTAAAACAGAAAAAATAAAATCAAAATTAAAATCAAATCTTTATTCTGTCACTTTGGAAAATGACGTTCTGGAAGCATTGAAAAGAAAGAAAAATGTGGTTGTGGAAGACAAATGGGTTAATTAAAGTTAACTCTTTACAAAAATGGTCAAAATGGCAAATTTTATGTGATATATATTTTACTATAATAAAGTAAACTCTTTACAGTTATATATACAATTGACATTCCTCTTTTTATTGACTGATTAGACTAAATGCAACATAGACAAGTCACCAATATTACAGAATTTGGAAGATAGTGCTTTGATTCCAGAGACAGTTCAAAAAAAAAAAAAGTATGCTAAATAGTTCAAAAGCGTACGCCACGAAGAATGTGAAGTTCATGCCTGTAATCCCAGCACTTTGGGAGGCTGATGCGTGTGGATCACGAGGTCAGGAGTTCAAGACCAGCCTGGCCAAGATGGTGAAACCCTGTCTCTACTAAAATCACAAAAATTAGATGGGGGTTGTGGCGCCTATAATCTCAGCTACTCGGGAGGCTGAGGCAGTGAATTGCTTGAACCCAGGAGGCGGAGGTTGCAGTGAGCCAAGATCGCACCACTGCACTCCAGTCTGGATGACAGAGTGAGACTCCATCTCAAAAAAAAAAAAAAGTGAAGTTCTGTGGAGAAAACAGCATCCCTCCTTCCTTCAAAAGTAAAGAATGCTCCATAGATTCACTCACTGACATTATTAAAAAGTCCCAAAAACATGATCATGAGAGAACCTTTTCCACACAAATAACTTTTTCTCTTCAATTTATTTANTGAGAGAACCTTTTCCACACAAATAACTTTTTCTCTTCAATTTATTTATGCCTTTTCAAACATGAAAAAAAAATCACAAAAAAAAAAAGAAACCCTGTTAACACAGAGAAAATTCTAAGGAATTAAGACTATAAGAGCAAAAGCTGTTCAACAAAATATGTTCCCTTCAAATGAGATGTATTTCAATTAATCCATCAAAGCTTGACAATAATCCACACCTACTAAAATGAAAAGTTTTGTACCCAAATTTAAAACATGGCTAAACACAGAAAAAATATAGTATCCGTAGATCGGCTATTTTTTCTTCTGTATTCGCTATATTGATTCTATCCCCAAAGTAATTTTAATTTATCTCCCAAATGTTTGCTCTGGATCTTTCACAGCAGAAAGTGTGAAAGGCAACGAGAGATGGAGAGCAGTTGGTGTTATTTACGCAACGCCACTAGGTACTGAAGAGCAGTAAGTAGAGGACAACATCATGGAAATCTGGGCTACAAATCTGATAGGACCACATTTCTAGAGCAACATCTCTCTTTCTGTAGAGCCACTGAGCTGGGATGGCTTTAAGACACCTGCCTAGGAGAGCCTCATGATGATTTTCAAAGCTCCTCAATCACCACCTTTCAATTCCTCCCATGTTCTTCCAGCAAGATGCTCCATGTTCGTCACCTCTTCCCTTTCTCTTTGGCTTCTCTTACCAAAGCTCTTAAATCGCTGCACCAGGAACACAAACAACGGCTCAAAGGCTGAGTCTAAGCAGTGACATTACACACGTGTTCAACAAAACTTGCCAGTCACAGGCTCTTCTTTCCCTTTACAGAGGTGGGCTTTGTTATTAGTAAAAAGATAGGTTTGCCTATTTTTCTGAAGAAAAGCTGTGAGTGGGTTAGCTTTCAACTCTGTTATTCATTAGCTGCTGTCTCTAACTCTGAAATGAGCAAACTCTGCAAAAAATATCTTCAATCTGGAGAATATTCTACAATTTACAGAATGTGTCCACCTTCATTACCGTATTCAGTCTCCAGAACAGTTCAGCAATATTGGTTATTATCACCTCCATCTAAAGACAAGGGTAGGGGCCAAAAAGAGAGGCAGGGAGCTTGCTCTGGTTCCATGGTTAGAAATGGCAGCTCTGGAGCTAGAACTGGGTTTTTCTGACCCTAAGTCTCCACTTTTTTCTCCTACTACTGTCAGTTCTGCTGTAACATTTCTTTTAAAAGTGCTAATTTGTTCCAACGCAACTGATATGATATGAAAAAATTTGAGCATGGCACAAATCTTAGGTTTGCTGATTGCCTGATTTCATTCATGAGAAAAATTAAGGGAACACAGAAAACTGCACACAGCTGAACTGCATCAAAACACACAAAACACACATATTTCAAATAGACCTCAGTTCACCATGTGCATTAAGAGCCATAACCATCCACATGTGGTGTTACAACTTTCCCTCCAATTTCAGACAGCGTTCCTTCTACCACTTCACAGTAGCTTCTGAACTGCATCCCTGTTGATATCCAACTTCCACAAAAAAACTCTTTCAAGGTAAAGCACCATATTTATTTTAGTATTTATGTATTTTTTAACCACTGAACACATAGCTACCAATTGTATTAAGTTCCTACCTTTTTGTTTTTAGTGTGTCACTGACAAAGTTTTGAGGATTGTTCCCATAGTCCTGTTTCCCCCATAAGCCTTGTGGTTTCCACTGTGTGGTTTTACAGACTGCAGTAATTTTCAGGAACATACAAGTTATGGACATCATGGTGAAGAAAAGGAAGTCCAAATCAAGAGTGGAATTCCAAAGTAATTTTCCTATTTGGACATGAGCAAAGAGTTAAGTTCTAGACAAAGAATCAAACATACAAACAGAAAAACAGGTATTACCTTCATGGTTCTACAGAATGATCTTGTCTATACCTCACAACCTACACACAGCAACAGAGCTCAAACTTAACTGAGCCATCCTCTGATTAAACCTCAAATGCAGGAGATTCCTCCATTTCCCTGGGTAATCTGTTTCTGAACTTTTCTCCTGATAATTTTGTAAAACTTGCTTAAATCATTAAAGTATCAATAGGTCATTTCTACATGTATGTTCCAAGGAAATGAAGAAAAATCTATATAGATTCTGATTACTCCCTAATAGAGAATCATGCATGTAAAAGAAGCTATGTACCACCAACATAGAGTCATTTATTTACTTGGCCCACAAATGTTTATTGAGTAGCTACTACATGCCAAACACTGAACTAGACATGGAAACCAGCACTGAGTCAAAAGGACATGGTTCCTGGCTTCATTAGATTTACAGACTAACGGAGACGGCTAGTGCTAAATAAACATCACACAGATAACACAGCAGTATAAATTGATTTTTAACGAAGAGTCTGCTGAAAGGTGAAACTGACAGAAACTGATTTTGTTTGGTGGGTCAGGAGACCTCTCTGAGAAAGAAACTGAGGCCTCTCTGATGACCAGGTGCTACCAGGTGAAGAGAGGGGACCAGCACTCCAGGCACAGGGAGCGGCAAGTGTGAAGCCCTCTGCCGTGTAGGGAGGGAGGAAGAGAAGCCCAGTGTGGCTGGACGCTGGTGAGCCAGGGGGCAGGAGTGGCATGGGATGCAGGTGGAAAAGAATAAGGGCTAGACCACACAGGACCATGAACACCACATGACGGATTTGGGACTACAGCCTGAGTAAAATGATGACTCATTACTGAGGGTTTAATCAAGTGAGGAAGATGATCTGATTAAGATTTGGCGAAGTTCATTCTGACTACAGTATGGAGAAAGAACTAAGAGGCTAAATTATAGAATGGTAAAACATTTATATAAATATTTAAATATTTAAAATAAATATAATAAATTAAATAATGCTACCCAGTTCTTTAGTAGTCTGTACTGCACCATTTTACATAGAGAAGTGGCTCTCTTGACAAGCCACTTACTTTTTTTTTTTTTTTTTTTTTTTTCTTTTTTTTTTTGGACGGAGTCTCGCTCAGTCGCCCGGGCTGGAGTGCAGTGGCACGATGTCGGCTCACTACAAGCTCCGCCTCCCGGGTTTACGCCATTCTCCTGCCTCAGCCTCCCGAGTAGCTGGGACTACAGGCGCCCGCCATCTCGCCCGGCTAATTTTTTGTATTTTTTAGTAGAGACGGAGTTTCACCGTGTTAGCCAGGATGGTCTCGATCTCCTGACCTCATGATCCACCCGTCTCGGCCACTTAACTTAAAACTTAACTGCTTTAAGCCAGTTTCCTCTGTATACTGGGGACAGTGAACTCAACCAAGACAATTTCATAGTATCACTGTGAATAATAGATGAAATAATGTATGGTAAGGCACTTCAAAAACTCAAAAATCCCATATGAAAATAAGATATGGCTAACTAAAATTACACAGCTCATATCATCTAATATACTTCAGCAACTTTTGATAAATTCTGTACAACATTTGTCTTTAATAACCATTAACTATTTTAAAAATCATAGTTAGATATTTCAAAAAGTTCAAAAATGTGTGCCTAAGCAGATCATACATTAATCCTGAAAGAAAACACATTTTAAATATGATTTTGATGTAAGAATGGAGAGGCTAACTTAATCACAAATGCCATCTAGAATATATATAACCCTGTGTTTGGCCTTCCCTAAAATACATTATTTTTTATTCTCATTTCCTAGTATGATTTCAGACAGATGGCTTGATGTATGGTATGACAAAACTTCAGAATGAAATTAACACATTAACACTTGATTCAAATATGGAGAGCCAATAAGTACCTCTATTCGAGGTCTAATTATAGTTGATGATTCTCATTATATCAGTGGGTGATAATACTGCCAGAGTTAAAGACGATTCAAAGAATATGAAAAAGAAAGAGGAATTTATTTGGCTTGGAAATTCTAGCACCACCTTATGTGGCATATATTTGATGAAACATCAGGCATAACAAAAGGCACCTCCCACATAGGCTCCAAGCCCTCCATGAGTTCTGCCTTATGAGTGTCATGAGGTACCAGCTCATCTCAGGTGTCCTGTGCTGGCTTGATGTCTGAGAGATACATGATAATTGAGAGGCAGTCGCTATAGGTCTGTTTCAAAAGATGTCCTGAAAATGTGTTCAAGTGATAACATTCGAATTGAGTCACACTTTATGATCAAAGAATCATGGGGAAAACATTAGTACTCTTGGATAATAAGAGAATCTTAAGGTAAGAAATGAATAGAGGCTATTAGAGAAGGACAAAGTGATTCAATGATATTCCTGTATATTGATGGAAAAACATACGAGCTCATTTGAGAAACGTGGAACCTGAGAAGCAAGCTACCTGCTAGAAAACATACCCAGTCACAAGTATCTCCAGGTATTCACCAATAACAACATCCAATGTATACTCTAACATCTTAAGAATTACCGGAAACCCAGAACAATCCTTTTAATTCTCTCCCTTCCTATTGAGAATCTAAATTGACACTACCTGTGTTTTTTTCTGCAGAAGTCCATGAGCCAAACACATCAGCAGAAAAATTAATGTCTTCATGAAAACTAGTTTTACCGGGAAAACTCTATTAACCAACTCTACCAAGTCAGTATGAAATGGATCTTAATTAAGCTATAGTTATTACATCTAACTGTAGCCTTGTTTTTGTTTTTCACACATATTGCAATCTATTTTCCCCATAAAGATCTCTGAATTCAATATCCCCATTAGTTATGAAAGATTCGGTCATCCTAGAAGCAGAGAAACAGATAAGGAACTTAAGAATTGATTTTTTTTTAAACCCGTACTGTTGGCTGTAACAGAAGAATCAGAATCAGACTTTGAGATGCAAGGATAGAAATAGCCAAGTATATATCTGCAGTGCTGATAACATCACCCAAGAGACAAAGCTTTTATTCTAACTGAAAAAAGATGCAGAGCTTGGTTTTTATGTGTGTGTGTGCTTCTTTTTTTTTTTTTTTTTTTTTTAGGAAAAGAAAGGAGAAAGGGTGAGATAAAGAAATACAGCAGAGGAGAAGGGTGGGGTAGAGAGTAGAAATTTCAAGGGCAAGTAAGACAGATGGGCACTTGGATGGATCTTAAAAATGTCCTCAATGCTAGACAGGAGCTCTATAACAGAAATGACACAGGTGAAGCACCCCATATGACTAAATTTTCTTAGACAAAGATTATATATGTGCTTATTACTTAGCAAAGGGATAGAGATGTGAACTTGATGAAAGGAGTTTTTCCATGGTGGGTTGTGAAGAAAAGCAAGACAAAATGAAGGTGTTAGGAATACCACTCAAAATCCTAAGGAAATTGAACCCTTGAACAAAGGATTCTTAGCAAAGCAATTTTACTTCTGTGCAGAGGGGTAACTCCTTGGCCAGTTGCCACAAGAGCACATCTGAACAAAGGGGCAGGAGAGCCTTTATTCCTGACGCAAGTCCTGTCCCTGTACCCTTTCCCCATTGGCCGGGGTCGCGTCATACAATCCAAACTAATCCTGGTTGGCTAAACATTTGATTTTTTTAGATAGAGTGGGCACGTAAAAGAAAGTGGAGGGAAAGGGGAAGGGGTGTCTGTAATGAGCTAGAAAGTTCGTCCTCTTTCCAAATAAGGAAAGGAACGTGAGCTGGTACTGATAACACTTGGTACTGTGGCGTGCCTGGGCATCTAGCAAAGGCAAAAATGAACAAAAGGAGAAAAAAAGGAGAACAAAAAGGGGGGAGGGTACTATGAATTAAAGTATAAAACATTGATTCGATTATTTGAAGAGAAACCTCACCATATCCTACAAAGGTCTGGCACATGGAGATTGATATGCATTGTAAAGTCATGGTGGAAAAAATTACAACAAATTTTGGGATCCTACCAAGAGAAAACAAGTTGTTTATTATTCATCAACTAGGGCTGCAAATGAATAATAAAATGGTAACACTGTATTCACAACACAAAGTAACACACTTTTGCTTTTAATGTCATCCTACAGCAAAAAAAAATAGGATGAAAATTTATACATTGATCCACTTCTCACATTTTTCATCAGTCTAAGTGTCTTCACTTTCACATCATGATTCCTACAATGGAGAAGGCATGAGGCTAACAGACTGGGCTATAGTTTCTGTCTCCCCATTAACTTGCCAGGTGACTTTGGGAAATATACTTACCATCTCCAGACCTACTTCTAAACTGTTGTAGTAAGTTCTTATAATTTTATGTTGTTTTATGCTGCCTTGGTCTCCATTTTAAATATCAGTTGGATTCTCTCATACCAGAAGAAGGGCTCAGTCATCCTTGGTAGAGTTTCCTGTTCTATGCCTAACTCCCACTCCTAGTTCCCCAATGTGTTCGATTCAGATATCTGCATTACACAACTGCTTGCTATGGGTCGTCTAGACACAGACTGCTCGACTGGTGCTGCTGTCCCTACCCCCTGCATGAGCTGTGCAGATATGCCACAGTGACTAACCCTCGGTCACAGTGTGACCACCTGGAACTCACACCTGTTGCTTTAAACTCACCAATTAACATTCCCCATAGGAAACCTGTTTGGATAACACCTTGGACCCCAGTAAAGGTATTGGTTCATGGATCTCTCTCTACGTGTGCTCCTAGACCTCTATATGTGTGGCCCTCAGGCATATCATGTACCCCTAGGGTCTGTAAACAAGAAAATCTGTGTTTCCCTCTTGTGTCTCTTCTAATCATTGGAGGGTTCCCTCCATCTGAAAGATTCTAAATTAACACTAATGCTAAGGTCCCTTCCAACTCTCATATCTTATACAGTGATGAAATTAGCCACAACTATATCAAGAAAAAACATAAGTAATTATAAATAACATTAGTGGCATAAAGAGATTAAATACAATGTCTATAAGTGGGGTGTGTGTATATACACATATTTTGGGGGTTAGTGAAAGTCTAAGTTTCACTTAATATTGATGAAGGTGACTGGCATCCTTGTTTTGGATAATTAGTGGGTGAAGATTTAAGAGGCAAAGGGCACAGGTTTTGGGTTAAAGAGAGTCAGGCAATGTTGAAACAATGATATTGGACATTACACAATTAGGAAGAGGAGTGATAAAACAGAGACACCAAAGGCATTGGTTTTACTTTGATTCTGAAATGACTGGGAGTATCAGCAGATTTTGAGGAGAATGACAGAATCTAAATGATGTTTAAGCAAGATAATTCTTCCTCAGGGTGGACTCTAGACGTGAGACACTACCAAAAAAGGAACAATTTCCTTACTGTCGTTCATTAGCAATGGTTCCTTGGGTTGGAAAAGGACTTTCCACGGAGTTTTCTGGCTCACTGACCTTGTGACTTCTACAAACTGCTCAGAAAACTAATTCCTCTCAAGTCTTTGAATATCCGATGTTTACAGGGGCTGACCAAGGAAAGCAAGACATTGAGTAATAACCCAGGTAGGTAGTAAGCTTGTTATCAACAGTCCTCTGCTTAATTCAGACTCTCTTTCCCTTACCCCAATCTTTTCCTTGAGTTTATTTAGTCAAAAGGCTCAATTCTCAGCTTGACTTAGAAAAGAGCTTTATTTCCTCAACCAGTAGGCCCTTCTATAAAAAGTCAATGTCTCATTCTTCTCCCCTGGTCACAGAATCTTTCTCTGTTGTCATGTTAACTGATCACAAATAACAGTAGCTGCTTATTATTCTATCCCCTTGGAAGTTTTCAGAAGTCAATTTTATTAAATGCCTTCATACTTGACTGAAGTCTTAAACATTGTTTCCTTTTCTGTGGAGACAGTATATTCCATACAAAGGAGAGACAGCATTTCAGGTTTTTTGTTTTTGTGGTAGCACCTTTTGCTTCCCGTTCTGTATCCTGAACCACACGTGCACTTTCAGAATGGCTACACATCTTTGCCCCATTTTACCCCCGACTCTGTTCCTTTTCTGTGTGTACTCCAAAACAGTCAGTGAAGAACAGATGAATTATCTGGCTAGTTTCATTCGCATTTCAAACTTTTGGTCCCTATGTTTCTCTAGTTGTTCTTTGTTATGGAGGATTCCAAGATTTTTCATTCTCTCATCTACGCTCTAGTCTTGAACTTTAGCTGTACTTACTATGAAGGTTAACATCTGCTGTGCCTCAACTCTGATGTCTCCCTTACTTCACCACCCGCCTAATTTATGGTTTATCCCACAGACTTGTGCTCTTGCTTTATAACTTAACTTTTTACAGGATATATAATGCCATAGTTTTTGCTAACTGTTTCACATACATATGACATGTTAATCATTATATAATGATATTTATAATATATGTTATATATAAGCTTGCTAATATAAATTATATTAACATTATATGAATAAATAACAAATTATATATAAAATAATATTATATACCAATTATAATACATATTATAATCAATAATATTCCCTGTCTCTTCAAAGAGCACACTTTTCTTTAGGCAGGGATTAGGCCTCATACACAGTCACAAAATCCCATAGAATATTAGCATACTGCTGAGCTTTCCAGAATGTTCAATACATACTTGTTAAGTTCCACATGAATCCTCTTGATCTCCCACTACCTTAGTGGGCAGCTAGCTCTAGGTTTGCAAAGTTTCTATTGGTAACAACTTTTAGTCTTAATCCTGACTGAAGATAATGTGATGAGATTTTCTCTGGTTTAGAAACTCCACAGATACATTTCACTCTGTCATCTTGTTTCCCTTACCATTGCCTTCTCCCAAAAGCCCAGGGATTGCAATTCCAACTTCATATTCAAATCTCTTAACCGATGACTCACTTTCGCTCAATAACTATTAAGTTAAAAATTTAATTTCTGAGAGGATTTGCAGGAGCTTCTAAACAAAGCCATTTATAATTCTATTTGTAAGGATAGTACATTGTCCTGTTCTTTTTGCTCACCCTACTAGATTTTGTAGAATTGTGGAAAGAAAAAAAAAAAAAACTGAATAAAACAACTCTATTGGGACTAAGAATCCTTTTTACCCTGTAGTTGGAATCCTTATATTCCTTCCTTCAGTGAATGGGTATAATTATGTGTATTGGAAATTAGAGCAGTCACTATAATTATGCACTCTTTTAAAGTAGGAGAATAATTATAATGTCAACAACTGACTGTACAAAGTACTACTGAAGCCTTTGTTTTAAATCTGCCAGAGAGGACCTCAGTAATGATTAATTTCTTACAACTACTTTTTATTCATTTGGAGAACATACTAGGGATGCCTTCGCACTTCCCATTTCGTTGTGGAAAGCTTCTTTAAACAAGAATATTTCTTTAAACAAAGACTTGAGAACAAGTGGGTTGGTTTTTACATAGCCAGCTTCCATTATTTCATCCTAGACAATATGAGAAACCTAAAAATTTTAAAACAGGACTTTTAGCAGCTTCCCTTATCCTTGTTAGCAAATGCAAACTTTTACATTTTATCATGCTGTTAAAAGGTCAGCTTGAATATTTAAAAAATCAATGTGGAACTAATCACAAGCTTTGGTTCAATGCTTTAGTACTTTATTTCATACAATTACCAAAGTTAGAAGAAATTGAAAGCACCACATATTAAAGAATTATAGTTTGTGTTATTTCTGGGAGGTAAGGTTAAACAGAAATATCATTTTTATGAGGAAATCATTAAAGACCTATAAATGAGCTGAGTGAGCACAGTTAATCTACAGAAGGGGAAAACATATACTCTTAAAAGACAATCAGAGGGCTTCTTTTGAAGGTACACTTAACCCTTGGTTAACCACATCAGCGGAGGAGAACATCACAACAGATAATCTCACTTTCTCAAGGATCAACACAGTCACCAGAGGAAGCAAATGGAAAACACGGTTTCACACGGTCTAAATACTACTCATAAAAGACAGGCCAATGTGGACTACAACTACTACTATTAATAATAGAATACCTGCCTGGCCCATTGTGGAGTATAGAAAAGCTCACAGAAACGCTTACACCATGACTGTAGGTCTTTTGTATGCACTTTATACGAGTGTCAGAAATTGTGTTCTCAGGTGCCCCTTTTGTAATCTCCCGATCTCTCCTCAGTTTCCACTCCTGGCAATGTTTAGCCCTTTCTCATTCAGAAGTGGTCTCTCCTGGAAGGCTTTGTCAGACTTGACTGAACACAGCAAGAGCTATTTTTCCACAGGGGCACATTAATATCTGCCCCTTTCTAGAGGTCTTATGATCAAAGGGAAATGAAAGTTTTGAGACCTAGAAGGGTGCTTGAGGTCACTAAGTCCAACTGAGGTCCTAAAAGGTATCAATTTATCCGGGTGATCCAACCTACCATAAGTCTTTGTCGCTGTGGACAGAGAAGATTCAAAGATCCTCTTTGAAATCGCCCTTTCCAAGCAGTCAACAACAGAGCAAATTTTCAAGAATTTGGTAGAGTTTTGCATTTGGACCAGTTAGATTTATATGTAAAACTTTCATTTAAACTACTTTCCTCTGCAATATAGACCTTTTATAAGCTCAAAATTAAACCGCTGCATGAAGATGGAAAAGTAATTGGCAAGATCAGAAAACATTTTCATCCTTTTTATATTATTATCTTGAAAGCCCTTCTAGAAAATTTGCCTCTTTCTTCAGAAAACAACATTGAAAACAACGTTTTTTTTTGTTTTTTTTTTAACCAGGCCTTGAATGTTATGTACATTGCTCCACAAGTGTACATTTTTATATAGGCTAAGACTCCCATGATTTATGGCCAAAGAATCAGATTCAACATGCACAAAGAAAATGGTTCCAATTAGTGAGAGTTATCTGCCACCTTAGTACTACTGTCAATCAGAACAGGTGTGTCATTACACAGGTGTGCCATTACACAGGTTATAACGCATCCACATGCAAATACCTACAACAGAGGCTTTCCACCTCTTAGGCCAGGAAGAATTGCAAAGCATCCACAAATTACAAAGGGTTCAGTGTATGAACACGATGTATTGACAGGTATTGAATAAATAAAAACACAACTGCTATAACACCGAAGTCTGTGGCCTTACTTTTTATGGAAAAATAATCGATGTCTTCGTAAGATTGTGGCCACTGGCATTGAATCTGAACTACAGCTAGTGCCAGCAGCCCTACTGATGATATGTAAGACAAGGAAACACATATGGACAATTAAAGTATACCTCCTTTTTCACAGAGAAGTCATCAGAGTAATTCCAGGACAAATAAAGTGAAGGAAAATAAGAGAGAGAGAGAGGAAAAGAAAGACTCTTCCCAGCATCACAAATAAGAATGATAATGATGAACCTGGCTGAGTGTTCTAAGCCCTCTTCACATACTGGCCACTGAATCCTTGAAACAACACTAGACAGTTGGCCCTATTCCCAACCAGATTTGTTTTTAAGATTACGAGGCTAAGGCCACAGTAAGTAAATAGCAGAGCCAAGGTTTGAGCCCATGCAATCTGATTCCAGGAACCTAGAGCCTGACTGCCTCTCTTTACTGGTACGAAGGAGTTTCTTTCCTGGTCTAGTAAACTTTCATCGCAACCAGCAAACCAACTGATGTATTTAAGCCTCTCCCTTTCCAGGACCTTATTAGAGATTGTAGGGTACAGAAGAGATCCAAGAGATGGTCTGAAAAAGAGAGAGGCAGAGATGGTCTTTGCCATTAAAAATATTATAATCTTGTTAGACCAAGATTATCATATATTCAACAACTAGCTAGTAAAGTATGAATTATTTAGAACAGGGGCTGGCAAATTTTTCTATAAGGAATCAGAGGGCAAACATTTTAGGCTTGATGTGCCACACAGTCTCTGTCATAACTACTCAATTCTGCCCTGGTAGCACGAAAGCAGGTATAGATAATACATAGATTAATGTGTGTGGATGTATTCCAAAAAAATCTATTACAAAAATAGATAGGGAGGGAAATAGCTCAGCCATAGTTTGTGGACTCCTAATCAAGATTACCAGCTATAACAAAAAAAAATAATAATCAATTCTAATCATTCATTTTCCAGGAAGTGATATTCCTTTTCTCCAAAATGCATAAACTCCCTAGAAGCCACGGGGCTGCAGAACTGTCTTCTTACTGTTAAGAAACAAAAACGATTTGAAACATCTTCCCCGAAACTTAATGAAATTGTAGCTACTGTTGAAAATGAAAAAATTAAGTCTGTGTTTTCTAGAAAGGATGAACTTTCAGCAGTGCTGAAAATCATGTAATATTTGTGCTTGTCAGTGTGCTAGGAGCAAATCTTTTATCTATCCCTGTGTGATTACATCTCTGTACAGAGGCACCTGTGCTGTGTTATACATAGAATTACATTTTACCCTTTGGTGTTCAGCCATTAGCCAGTGTGTCTTCTTATTCTCAATTAGGAACAGAGTTCCTCCCACTGGAGGGAGAGCAGAGGCTCTGCAGTCACTTGCTGCCGTGTTAGTGTTGTTAGAGATTATACATACTTTAATTCAACAACTTACAAAGGGTCTACATTTTACGTCAAACTAATCTCAACATTAGACAATTTTGAATACTGGTCATAATATACATACAGGTAGATGATAATTTAGCCATACAGATTAACATTTTGTTCTTTTCTAATACTTTGTGAGCCTATGAGATTTAATGTTGACAGATGCTAACACCTTTAAATGCTTTTCTATTTTCTCAGATGCTGAAATAAAATTTTAAGTGTAACCATTTATTAAAAACAAGTTGGAATATACAGTAAGGCTCTGTAGTGCACAGATTATATAGGTTGTAGCAGACAAAAAATCTCCCTCTTTCTACTAAAAGTCTTATATTTACTATGTGCTATTTAATAAATAAGTTAATTTTCCAGTGAGAACACATGGACACAGGGACAGGAACATCACATACCAGGGACTGTCGGGAAGTAGGGGTCAAGAGGAGGGAGAGCAATAGGACAAATACCTAATGCATGTGGGGCTTAAAACCTAGATGATGGGTTGATGGGTGCAGCAAACCATCATGGCACATGTATACCTATGTAACAAACTTGCATGTTCTGCACATGTATCCCGGAACTTAAAGTACAATAAAATAAATAAATAATTTTCCTGCACAATCATTAAGTCTTCTACCTCCCAACATTTGAGCTGGCCTAGGAGGGGAAGAGTAGTAAGTTTGTAATCTAAAATTTGTGTACCCTTGGGTCATAACTTTTACCAATAACTTAACTCTCGAGATTGTGCATTTAGTACATATTTTAAAGACTTCAAAACTTCAGATGTCCTTTTGTCTGCTACACATTGATTGCTGTTAAACTAAATGTTTTTCACTGTGTAATCAATACTTTCTTACAAAACTAAGCCCAGGCATTGACAAACAACTCTGCAGCACATTGCAGCTTTCCTGAGAGTGGACAGCATGAAAAACTACCACTCCCAAGAATTAAAAAAGATTGCATTGACTCCAGTGCTTATTACAATTTTTACAAGCTTCTTACAGCTGAATCATTCTACTGTAACAAGACTTTATTAAATTAGACACCTATTGAATCGTAAGCTTTCTGAGAATAACAATTCATATGCCTTTGTCCTTTATTACTGTTTCTGCAACCATACTGCTCATGTTCATATTTACATCTTCTCTTGTGATGAAGTTATTAAAAAGCAACAGCTAGATAAAATGGGTGGGAAAGGGTGGTATCACACGTAAACAATGATGACTTTGTGTTTCATGAGACTACTCTTCCAGAATAATTTTAAATTGCACTACTACCTTAAAAAAATATGCTATTGTACTTTTAGACCCCCAATGCAAGGCATCTTTTAATCTGGGACTTTTAATTTACACACTGTAAACTGTGAGTTGCTTTTATAAACATTTGCCTTCAAATTATTTGTTCATCTCATGATTCACTCTCCTAATACAAATTTCCAGTGAGAATCCATGGTGAACGCGAGGGGCAAGCAGCCAACCACACATCAGGTTGCCACCAACATGCACGAAGTATAACTCTCCCTCCAATGCTAATCCACACAAACACCAAATTCTTAAGGCATATAACCCTGTATTCCATCAGTAGGCACTTAGTGGTCTGGGTAAAAGCTAAAGCAAGTTGAGAAGAACAAAAACAAACACTTCCAAATACAATAAAGAGAAAAGCCCTTACGTGCATACACCTTAAACAAGTTAAGGCATGCTCTCACCTTCATGTTTGTTAACATAAAAGAACTCAAGAAACAATTATTTTAAATCATTTAAACCTTGCATGTATATATCTACGACAAACAGCAACAAAGGCATTTACAATTTTTATTAGCAGGTGATACTTCCTGCCAACAGAGGTGGTTTTGTATTATAGTGACATAGTGACAAAATTCAATGAACAGACCCCAAAGTTTTTCACAAAAACACTTTCTATTTTTCGATCCAAGATAGCACTTCTATGCAATAGCTCAAAATTGCCACCAAGTGGACGGACAAACACTATTCTGGTTGTAGTTGTACAGTAAACAGCTGCTTCTGATTTGAAGAGCGGTGAACTAATCCCATCAACCAGTATTTACTAAATATTAATACCTACGAAGCACAGGGTGCTCCTCTATGTGCCACAGATGAAATGCATTCTGATCATAGTGAGAAGGCTAAAGCTCTGTCATGGGCACCTCGTCGTGGGTGCTACTGTACTCCAGACTTCAATAGGTCAATTATTCCATTTATCTCTTTAGAAGAGGAAAAATAACCTATTAATGCTACTGTGAGTGAGCAAAAAGGCAACATCCAGTTTGAGAAGGGCTTTCTTATTGCTAATAATTGTTGAATGATATGAATAAGCTCCAGAACATATAAAATGGGAGTCACTTCTAAAGTCACTGATAGTGTTCAAGAGACTAATAAATTAGAGGTTATGTGGACCCCATCTTACAATTTTTCATGGAGACACTGCTCTAGACATAGCAGTGGTGATATATAACTCACGGTAGGTTCATAACCAAGGCTAGGTAAGCATACGGATGTAACATCTACATTCCCAGCTAGTAAGCGGCCTGCTCCCCATGGGTACATCCTGACCTTTCACACGGAAGAGTTTAGTGTATGTGAAACCCTAAAGGATAGGAATCTACAAACATATTTGATGAGCCAATTTATTTAATAAAATACCTAATTTATCCAAATGAGTGATTCTGAGTCCCATCTAGGCAAATCCTCAGCTTCTGGCATTATTTATTTTGTGTTATAAAACATACCTTCTCTCTTGGAAGCATGGGTACCAAAGGGAAGAACAGTAACTTTTAACGGATGCAGTTGGATCTTGAAATTTTTATCTGAAAACCATAAAGCTTTTAAACATAAATTTGCAAATGTAATTGAGCCTCTAATAGCTGCTACTGATAGTAATTAAAGAAATCTCATTTCCCTAAATTAAACATAATGAAATGTTTTTCAAGATCAAATAAAACTAGAAAATGCTATCAGGCTGATAGAACTGGCCTCTGAAAGTGGTGTTCTGGAGTTTGCAGAGAAGCCTCAGTTGCCAGTAAAAGCCAATGGTTTGTAGGGTTATGGGCAATATGGAAGCCATTTCCACTGTATCGTATCAACTTTTATTGGCTGATGACTGATCTGAAAGCCAGTATATGGCACAGCTTCACATTGCAGTGCTTACGCAAATGAAGCAGACATACTCTAAAATTCTTCCTTTAGTGCCTTTAAAGACTTTGTTATTTAATTAAACGTTGTCAGCATATCTTAAGTTCAATGTACACATTTCACACTCTTAATGTTCAATTTTTACATTACTTTTGTTTTCTTAAAGTGAAAATGGCATTTGGGCATCAGTGTGACCATCTTCTCCAGGTCTCTGTTAACAAGCAGGGAAGTGCTTCAATTGCTGTCTTAGTATGGGCTACTATAACAAAAATCCCATAGACTGGGTGACTTAAAGAACAGAAACTTATTTCTCACAGTTTTGGAGTTTGGGAATTCCAAGATCAACTTGTCAGCCCATTCAGTTCCTGGTGAGGGCTCTCTTCCTGGTTTACAGATGGACACCTGCCCACTGTGTCTCCATGTGGAAGAGAAAGAGCAAGCAAGCTCTCCTAAGTCTCCTGTGATAAAATCACTAAACCCATCACAAGAGCTCCACCCTCATGACCTAGTTGCCTATCAAACACCCAATCTCCAAATACCATCGCATTGGAACTTAGAGTTTCAACATCTGAATGTTGGGAGGACACAAACATTCAGTCCATAACAATTGCTCAGAGCTGATCACTGTCTTCTCATCTCTTGATGGTCTCCAGACAAAAATACCTACAGTTTCCCTGTTTATTTCAGCAATGTATCATACTGGTAATGAAAAAGGTTTTCCTTATGTTTGATAAAATATTTTATGCCTTAATTCCTTGTCTTATTATTTGGGCTTCTGTGAATCTAAGAAACTGTTCATCTCTAAACTCTTCATAAAAAGGCTTTATTACAGGAGAAAATAATTAAGCCAACCATTAGCCTTCTGTTAATAGACACCTTACCTCTCACACACATAGAAGCTTTTAACATCTCACTTGAGTATGATAAGAAGTATGATGTATTTGTGTCACTCGCCATCCATTTTTGATCATTTTTGCCACATTTCTCTATATTTCACATTCTCTTTAAAAAGGGTATATCCAAAACCAGATGTAAAACTACAGAATGGGTTTAGTTAATGTTACCCTCAGGCAAGGCAAGGACTGATCTTACTGGTGGCTCTGTGTTGGCTCCATACGTCCCTACATGAAATACCACTCTCATCCCCATCCCAGCCCCACCGCACAAACAGCTCTTCTCTACTGAGAGCCTCTCATTTGCTTGTCAAATTGCACATAACACGCAGAAAACAAATACCTACCTTGGACCAATTAATGACTCTTATCTAACTCTTAACTACAACTACGCCCAAAATTTTTCTTCTACATAAGTCCCTTGATTATCTCACCTGTTGAAATGGTGATTTGTTTTCTTAACCCTAATACATCACACTGCTCTCACTCATTATTCATTCATTAACTATTTAGTAAATACTTCCTGCCAGACACTCAATAGGTATTGCCATTCAATTCAGAGTAAGACAAGTTTCCTGTCCTGAAGATAGTCCATGCCCCCTACTTAAGGGGGACTATTGTTGTAAATCATTCTATTTTGTGTCTCTGTTTTTCAAAGTATAAATTAACTGTTCTATGTTAACATTCTTTCAAACCAATGACTGAGCAATTGTTATCTCCACTCCATTCTTGCTCCACCCTCACCTCCAGATGGATGTCAGTCTTTAGCACAATCCTCCAATCAATTGTTTCTTCACTGACAGCCTTGACAGGAAGGGTGATTAGAAACTGCTAGCTTAATAACAGAAACAACAGGATTTCTTCAAGTACTTAAGGGGGCAAGTATATTCAATACTGCAGTATCCCCTTTCCTATGATTTCAGTGACTCAAGTCAACTGTGGTCCAAATATAAAATGGAAAATTTCAGAAATAAACAATTCATAATTTTTAAATTGCACACCCTTCTGAATAGCATGATGAAATCATACACAGTCTAGCTCTGTCCCACCCAGGATGTGAACCATCCTGGTGTATCTACCCTATAGCGGATACCTGCCTGTCAGTCACTAAGTTGTTGTCTGGGTTATCAGATGAAACAAGCAAAATATATATAGGGTCCAGGCCAGTCCACAGTTTCTGGCATCCACTGGCAGTCTGAATGGAGCATATGTGCTGAAGACAAGGGCGAACTAATAAAAGGTGTTCTTTACTTCCAGGATTTATAACTGGGTTGGGGCTGAGTCTCATATCTTACACTCTTTTTCTACCTCTTTCTTTACCTCTTTTCAAAGGAGCACTTTCTGTCTGGTGAGGACGTCATCTACATTTTTACCTCCTAGTTCATGTTTTCCTAGAGCATCATTATTTAGGGAAAAAGTAAGCTTTAACATTTTTAAATAAATTGGTTTGCTGATGGTAATTTAAACTGGAGCAACTGCTTTGGAAAACTATCTGGCAGTATCTGATTAAAGCTGAATATATACATCATCTATAACACAGCAGTTCCAGTCTAAATGCATATGTTTACCATATATGTACATCTGCTCACCTAAAGTCATATACTAGCAGCATTATTCATAAGAGCCCCAAAATGGAAACAACTCAAATGTCCATCAACATAGATAAATTATGGGATACTCAAACACTGGAATAGCATATAGCAATGAACAAACTACAACTACATGCAACAATATAGATGAATCTCACAATGTTGAGTGAGAAGAGTATATATTGCATGATCTCACTTTATATTAAAGAGAAACAGCCAAAGGCAATCCATGTCATTAGGTGCCTACTGAAGGAGATTTGGTTTGGTGCTGAGAGAAGAACTTCTAGGATACAGGTAATATTCTATTTGTTGGTTTGGGTGCTGATTCACAGGGTGAATTTGTGAAAATTCAGTGAGTTAACCAATATGTATGCTTTTCTGCATGTACCTTATACTTCAATAAAAAGTTTTTTAAAAAAGCACAGAAGAAAATCTAGATGATCTTAAGTGTTGTGATGACTTTTTAGATACAACACCAAATGCATGATCTGTGAAAGAAATAATTGATAAGTTGGACTTCATTAAAATGAAAAACTTTACACTTCTGCTCTGTGAAAAACACTGCTAAGAAAATGAAAAGACAAGCCACAGACTGGAAAAAAACCTTTGCAAAAGATATACTTGATAAAAGATGGACATACAAAATACACAACGAGTGCTTACAACTCAACAATAAAAAAAATCAAGTTAAGAAGTGAGCAAAAGATCTGAAAAGACACCTCACCAAAGGTATGCAGATGGCAAGTAAAAATATGAAAAGAGTCTAGGCGACTGGAAATTAAAACAACGAGATACCACTACACACTATCAGAATGGCCAAAATCCAAAACACTGACAACACCAAATGCTGATGAGGACGTGGAGCAACAGGAACTCTCATTCACTGCTAGTGAAAATGTAAAATGGTACAGCTAGATTAGAAAACAATTGGAAAGTTGCTTACAAAGCTAAACATAGGCTTACCTATGATCCAACAATAATAATTCTAGTTATTTATGAAAATATGTTCTAAACTTACATCCACACACAAAACGCTGCACATGGCTGGGAGCAGTGGTGTGTACCTGTTAGTGTAGCTACTCAGGAGTTGAAGTGGGAGGATCACCTGAGGCCAGGAGTTTGAGACCAGTCTGGGTAACACAGTAAGGTAAGATGCCACCTCAATAAAAAACAAAAACCAACAACCTGCACATGAATGTTTATAGCAGCCATATTCGTAACTGCAGAAACCTGAAAGGAATCAAGATGTTCTTCATTAGATATGAAGGAATCCAGAATATTTCTACCCAAAATATGAAGGATTATTGAGCTGAAGACAAGTAAAATGCAGGGTAGCTCTCTGCCTTCCCTCTATTTACCCAAAAGCAGAACAAAGAATTACAAAGACAAAAGGTCTTTTGATCTCCCCCTACATCCCACCTAAAGGAAGAATGTAAATTTCCCCTTACTGTAGACAAACTTGACTAAGTTAGGGATGGCGCCAGAGGAATGTCAGCATACCTTACTTTGTCACAGTTTTCCCACCTTTGAAAGCCTGGAACTAATTTCCTTTACCCTGTAATTTTTCTAAAATCTATTGCTCTTTGTTGAAGACCTTAGATAAGATAAAACTCTAAACCACCGCCTTGAGTTACTTTACTACTGTGAGACGTACACTGAATACATTAATAAACTTGAGTGTTTTTCTCTTGTTAATCTGTCTTTGGTTGCAGGAGTCTCCCAACTACAAACTTATGAATATTGAAGAAAAATTATAATTTCTACCATGCAGATGAATGAATAAACAGGCTGTGATACATCCTGCAATGAAATATCATTCAGTGATATAAAGGAATGAGCTATCAAGCCATGACAAGACATGGAGGAACCTTGGAACCTTGAGTATATACTGCTAAGTGAAAAAAAGCCAGTCTGAAAAGGCTATATACTGTCTGATTCCAAGTATAGTCAGTCATGTGCCATATAACAAAGTTTTGGTCAATGACTGACCCCATATACAACAGTGATCCCATGAGATTATAATACTGCAATTTTTACTGTACCTTTTTGTGTTTAGATATACAAATACTTACTTACCATTGTGTTACCATTGCCTATGATATTCAGTACAGTAACATGCTATACAGGTTTGTAGCCTAGGAGCATGAGGCCATACCACATAGCCAAGGTGTATGGTGGAGTAGGCTGTAGCACTAGGTCTGTGTAAGTACACTCTGTGATGTTCAAACAATGACAAAATTGCCTAATGACAGATTTCTCAGAATGTGTCCCTATCATGAAGCAATGCATCGTTGTACATAAAGTTTTGGCAAAGTTGAAACCATAGAGGCAGTACAAAGATCAGCGGTTTCTAATGGTTCAGAGCTGGGGGTCATGGATGAATAGATGGCATGTGAAATGTTTTTAGGGCAGACACTATTCTGTATGCTACTATAATGGTGTATATATGACATTTTTATACTTTGTCAAAACCCAAAGAACTAAATAACACAAAGAGCGACCCTAATATAAATGATAGAGTTTAGTCAATAATAGTGTAGCAATATTGCTTCATCCATTGTAACAAATGTACCATATTAATGCAAGATGTTAATCATGGTCACGGGAAACTGTTTTGGGGGTGAAAGTGGAGCAGGTAATATAATATGAGAACTCCCTATACTTTCTGCTTAATTTTTCTGTAAAGTTAAAACTTCTCTAAAAAATAAAGACTAATGATTTTTTAAAAATAAACTGATTTAATAGTTACAGAATACCAAACTTGATTCACTCAAATCTATTCACGAAGCCCTTAATTTTCCCCTTCTACCTTCAGAATAAAGTTCAAACACCCAGATATACAACACAAAGCCCTCAGCTGTCAATCCAGCCCCATCTCTAAACACTCTCTCCTGTGGCCACTGTGCTCCTGGCATATCTCCATGCTTTCCTACTGTTCTTTTCCTTGGTCCAAAAATATGTGCTGAGAAACTTCCCCTCCCAACACATCCCTGTTGCCTTAGTTTAGCTGGTGAATTCCTATGCATCTCCAGAGGCCCACTTCAAATAGTTCCTCCTTTTTTTTTTTGAGATGGAGTTTCGCTTTTTCGTCCAGGCTGGAGTGCAATGACACAATCTCGGCTCACTGCAACCTCCACCACTCCACGGGTTCAAGTGATTCTCTTGCCTCAGCCTCCTGAGTAGCTGGCATTACAGGTGCCCGATCACCACATCTGGCTAATTTTTGTATTTTTAGTAGAGATGGGGTTTTGCCATTTTGGCCAGGCTGATCTTGAACTCCTGACCTCAGGTGATCCACCCTCCTCAGCCTCCCAAAGTGCTGGGATTACAGGTGTGAGCCACCATGCCCAGCCAGTTCCTCCTCCTTGAAACTCTTTTTACTGTTCTTGATTAAATGAACATCTCTTTCTCCTGTTTTCTAACCACATACTGTGATTATGTAACTGTTTGTGTTTCTGCCTCATTTGTGAGAATGTGAACAACTCTCACAAATGAGGGACCATGTCTTAAAGTCACCTCTGGTGAGCACTGGTGCCGAGTACATAATCAACAAGATTTTATTAAACAATCAATAAATGACACAGAAAAGCTCTTTAAGTTGTTACAAGTACTGGTACAGCAACCCATATGAGCTGAAGGTATAACATAAATGTTAACCCAGTAAAGTCACTTCTACAAGGGGCTGAGATAATATGGCTTAGGTATTTGACAGCTGATTCTATAACTTACCATGTCAATAACACTTAAAGTCAGGAGGAATCACTTGCTCATTAGACACACTCTCTGGAAGACCAGATATCTCAAGGAAGACTTTGATAAGTGCTGGACTGCAACTGATTTATGGCTGAATTCTCTGATAAGCGTCACAATGGTAGACAGGCTATGTGTTGGGGATGAAAGAGGGATGCAGATGCTTTACATGCCAGACATGCATACGTCAGAGGGACTGGTCTATTGGGAAATTAAGGACTCTAACTTACAGTCTTGACCAGGCAAAAAGCCAGTTCAGGTCAGCAGTGAGAGTTCAAAATATAATGTGATCTTAGAAGAAAATTCACAGATACTTCCCACCACTTAAACCTGTAATCTTATACACTTAGGATCTATACCTGGGCCACTTCTCTTTCCTCTTAAATTCCGCTTTGGCAATTTCATCTACTCCAAGGTTTGAACCATTGTGTCTATGTGAGGTACTTCCTGGTCTCTATATCCCTGAATGCAGGAGCAGAACACCTTCCACTAGCTTTTCCTGACCCTTCTCTACCCTCTCCCACCCTGACTCCTGCCCTGGGAGGCTAGTGTTTGTGCCCTCATCAATAAGCTGCTTTCTGCCTCTGGCTTCCTGTGAGGTCCAGCCTAGGAGGAGCTCAAACAGGAGATCAGAGGAAGGACCAGGGAGGGAGGAGTTTTATTCACCTGACTTGATGGTTCCTAAACTTTAGAGTATATCAAAATCACACAGATGAAGGCCTGTTAACAGAGATTGCTGGGCCCCACTCCTGGCATTTCTGATTCAGTACTGCTGGGATGGAGCTGAGAATCTGCACCTCTAACAAGTTCCCGGGTGATGTGGATGCTGGTGGCCAGGGCTCCACTTTGAGAACCCCTGCCACAGCTCCCTCCCTGGAAGGTTACTGAGCTACTTCTACCAAAAGTTCGTGCTCTTCTCAAGGTGACCCACTCTACAAGACTGTGGTGGTTAATGTTATGTGTCAAATTGGCTAGGTCACAGTATCCAGATACTTGGCCAAACATTATTCTAGATGTTTCTATGCAGGTATTTTTTAGATGACGTTAACATTTAGACCAGTAGACTTTGAGTAAAGCAGATAACCTTCTATTATGTGGGTAGGCTTCAACCAAGCAAGTGAAGGTCTTCATATAAAAAGGCTGACCTTCTAGGAAAAGGGAATTCTGCCACAGACTGTCTTTAAAATCAAACTGAAACTCTTCCCTGGTTCTCTGGCCTACAGACCTACCCTGCAGATTTTGGACTTACCAAGCCTCTACAATCAGGTGAGCCAAAATAAGTCTTTCTCTTTTTCTACGTGTGTGCACACACATTCAGTTGTCTCTGTTTCTGTGGAGAACCCTGACTAATACAAAGAATTCACCCCTCCAGGTTCCAGTAACTGCTCCCTATTCCCTATACAGTTCTTTAGACAGGGTGATGACAGTTTGACTGCTACAAAGTCCCTAGCTTCTGCACTCTCCCTCATCTAGTTCTACACCTTTGTAAACTGTCCCTGTAGAGTAAACCCTTGTTGAATTATCCTATTTCAGATGTGCCATCTATTTCTCATTGGACTACTCATTGATACGATGCACCTTAAATTAGAGTGAAAAGTCACCTTCTCTGCTTTCTTTCTAAGCCTACTGCACTTGCTGTGTTCCCTCTTGTGATTAAGAGCAACACTTCCTCCCAGGAACCCAGACGCATAAGCTCAGCATCAGTTTTTGACTTCTTGTAATTGCTGGTCCAGTTTTCTGGGTTTTCTATGATTCCGGAAGCTCTTTAGCAGAAAGCATATCTACTTTGTTTCTGTATCTCCAGAGCCTAACACAGCATGTGCCAGGCATCTTCCAGGTGGCCCAAAAATATGTGCTGAGAAAATGAATAAATTAAAATGCATATGAAATCTTAAAAATTGTATATGCCTTTCATATACATTGGTTCCAGACTCCAAATTCCAGTTTCTTTCCCTAACACGTTGCTTCACACCAGCAAAGATTCACTGCTAACACACTGAGTATTGGTTCATCTTCCACAACAATGCTTGTATCTTTTTTTCTCCCTTCCCATGTCCACAACTCTGCTTCCTGTTTCTATCATTTGTGACCTGGATAATTGGGTATTAGCCTTCTAACCTGCTTCCTTGCCTCCAATCTCCCTGTCCTTGAATCCGTCTTATATCTTAAATCTCTGGTCATGACTTTGTCTCTATTCAATGGTTTCTTATTACCCAATGAACATGAGCCAGACGTTTTAGGGTTTGCAGGCAAGATCCTTCATAAGCTGGTCCCAAGGTAGCATCTCAACCTAATCTTACCATTCCCTCATATGAACTCTCCACTCCAGGTGCTGTTCGCTTGTACCCTGCAATCTGAATATCTCCAACTCTGTATCATACGATGTATGCCCCTTGCTTAAAACAGCATGCTACTTATTTTTGTTCACATCTCTCAGAACCTAGCTCCTGCCCTGTTCCCACCACAATGCCAACCCACAATAATTTCATTTTGCCTCAAATGTCAATAGCTATTTTCTATAACTCACATCTGGAATCTACCAATTTTATTGCTTTTGAATGTATGTATATCTCATCTTTCAAATCAGGCTGTAGGTAACAAGAGGGCCTATCAAACGGTGGTCTACTTTCTTCTGTCCTCCAAACCTCAAGCACAGTCACTGGCACAGTGCAATAATAGGCATTTGCTACATCCTTCTTCAGTGAGGATCTCCACCGCCTATGAAAAGGCATGTCTGTGAAGAACTAGTACTTACTGTGTTCCTACCAGAGGGCATTAATACGTAGAGGAAAGGATTCCCGTCTGCATGGGGTTGACAGATTTCAAAGGAGCCAGGGGGATCTATATTTAGCTAATCTTATTGAGTGTTTGTTAGGAAGAGAGCAATGCATCCTGTGCTTTGATAATTGTTTTCACACTTTTGTTTGTGGAGATTTTGTTTGTTTCTAAGGAGTATTTTCTTCTTTCACAATAAACTCCCAGATAATAAAACTCAGAAGATTTAGATATTCCCAGGAATTTCTATATTTAATCAGCACTTTGGGTGCCTCAAATGTCAGTGGCTTTGCATTTGGCACTCACTTTGAGAAACGCTGGGATACAGTATAAAAAAGAAACTGCATAGAAGAGAAAGACTTCATGTTAATTATGGAGCAGAGGTAAACACAATTATTGAACGTGCCCTATTAATGGGAATGCTTACTCAAATTAATGTTTTCATTAAAAAAATCCATGTAATCTAATAAATCAAGGTATTTTTCCAACTGAGAAAGTGATTCTCCACTTGCCCTACAAATCACCCCATATAACTGCAGGTCCACTAGTTAATTCTTTACCTCATGAAACACTGAGGGTAGTAGTAATATGGTTGTCACATGATACAATGCATGTTGTATCATAAAAATATATTTTAACTAAAGGGTAGATGTGCTTCTAAATGAAAGGGGATATGGGTAACCAGAGAGAGCAGTATTGCTCCAAACAAAAACCAGACACTTGTCCTTCAGGACATTTAAAATATGCCATCCTTCCTTTCTGTTTGTCCTTGGTGAGAGTGGTTTTCACTGGAATCTATTTGAGGCAAGTGCTGAGTATATTTGCTGTCATTGTCTTTTTTGATCTCAGCATATTGGATGCAGCTGCAGAAACAGGTAATGTGGGCAAATATGAGGAAAACAAACTGCTGCCTGCAGATAACTTTTTCTGGAGTGTTAGGGGAAATCCAAGATGATTACAGATTTTCTTCCATTTATTTTTAAGAATGTGAATAGCAATACACACTTCAGTCTTCAGAATGGAGGCTTCACCTTTTGAACTCACTTTGAATTACGAGTTAAAATCCATTGTGCTGTATTCATTCACTCGCTCATTCAAAAATATCATTGAGATTTTGTGACAGACACATACATAAGGGGCTACCTACTCTAAGAGTAGCATTCAGGTGTCCTATTCACACCTCAGAATGATGCTTCTCTCTTCTCTATTTCCACAACAATCCCAGAGTTACATAACTCATTACCTCATTTCTAAGTTATCTCCACTATTTGCTAGTCTAGACACCTCTAGTATTTTGTGGTTTCAATCTATCTCATATTCAATTAACAAAACAATCTTTCCAAATATAATTTAGATTAACCACTGGTTCAATAACACAAAATCATGCCTCACTGATTACCCATCATTCAATTAATCACTCAACAACTAAAGCTACAGAGAACCTACTGCTCTTCTGGGCACTGGTGCTAGGGGCAAAAGGGAGAGGGAATAAAGAAGAAATACAATGCATGGCTTGTGCTCTTAAGAACTACAGTAGATGGAACAACGGCCTACCAAAAAGTTGTCCACACCCTAATCCCTAGAAAATGTGAATTTGGCAAGAGTGGTTTTGCAGATGTCATTAAGGTCACAGACTTTAAAATAGGAAGATTGTTTTGGATTATAAGGGTGAGGCCAGTCTAATCTAGGAGGCTTCACCTTTTGAATTCACTTTGAATTATGAGTTAAAATCCAATGTGCTGTATTCATTCACTTGCTCATTCAAAAATATCATTGAGATTTTATGTCAGACACATACATAAGGGGCTACCTACTCTAAGAGTAGCATTCAGGTGTCCTATTCACACCTCAGAAGCAGACAATTTCTCTGGCTGGAGACACAGAGATGTAGCAAAAGGAGAAGTCACATTCCAAGCATGAGAGGGACTCAGTGTGCCTAGTGGTGGCTCTGAGATATAGACCCACATCAAGGACTGAAGAGAGGCCTTTAGGAGCTGAGGTTGGCCCCTGGTTGAAACAAAATGAGGTCCTCAGTTCTGCAACTTCAGGGAACGAGATTCTGCCAACAACCTGAATGAATACAAAAGCGAATGATTCCCAGAGCCTCCCAATAAGAGCTCAGCAGACCAAAACTTGATTTCAGCCTTGGGAGACCTGGAACAGAGAAACCAGTCAAGGTATCCCAGACTGTTGACCTACAGAACTGTGAGATACCATATATCTATTGTTATCAGCTGCTAAATGTCAACTGTGTGCAATGGCAGCAATAAGAAATTAATACAAAGACCCTATGAATGATCTATAGGGAGGGCAGTTCCACTCCATAAAACAACACATTCCATGTTTCAGTACAACAGACAGGGTTGGTGAGAACCACTGGCATGTTCCTGCAAGTTTTGAAAGGATTTAGAGGACAGAAAAGTCAGTGAGGCTCATGGTAATTAGAGAAGGCTTTATACAGTAAATAGTACTTAAATTGATTGAATAAAGATGTTAGATTTCTTTTTAAGTACGCATTTCAAAAAAGTGGAACATGACAGAGATAGGCACAAACAAGTTGGAATGACTGTGAAAGAAAAGCTTGACTGGAAAGGCAAATATAGTCCAATAGTACACATAATGAGCCTCCTAAATGAAACAGTGGCTTGAAAACTGTTCTCAGGGGTCACTCTAGGCTAAAGTATGATGGGGAGCAAAAGGAGGGCAACTGTTTGTACACATGATGGGGATATGTGAGTCCCTCTCCCCATCTTCTCCCCATCTAGTCTTCAATCAGAGTACCTCCACTCTGATAGCTTTTACACAGCAATTTGAACAAAGATTCCATGCCTGTATTAGTTTTCTAAGGCTGCTGTAACAAAGTAACACAAACTGGGTGACTTAGAACAAGAGAAATGCATTATCTCACAGTCCTGGAGGCCAGAAGGCTGAAAGTAAGGTATCAGCAGACCACCTTCAGGGCTCCCTGAAGGCAGTAGGGAAGGATCTGCTCCAGGCCTCCCTCTAAGGCTATGGTGGGTTCCTGAGCTTAGCAGCATGACTCCAATCTCCAATCTTCACAGGATATTCTCCTCGTACATTTATAGGGTTCAACCTATTCCAGTCTCCAGGATGACTTCATCTTAATAAATTACATCTTCAAAGATTCTATTTCCCAATAAGGTCACTTTTTTTTTTTTTTTTTTTTTTTTTTTTTTTTAGCAGAGTTTATTTGAGCAAAGAACAATTCATGAATCAGGCAGCCCTTGGGATCAGAAAAGATTCAAAGAACTCCCAGGTCACATTCTGAGGTACTGGGGAACATGCCAATTTTGAGATTTACAATCCAACCCACAACAATGGCTAAAATAGGGTTTGAAAGCTAAATATATAAAATAGCAGCTCTGACCAGCATCGAAAGCTCCTCAACCAGTCATTTACCCTCCAGTGTGGACAGACTGGCCCTTTTAGGTGCACAATTTACTCTTCCTTCCTGCTACTTACCACTCTTTTCTTCTCCTAGAACTTTCCACACCCAGTTCTGAGAATTAGTCCCAGAGTTTTCCCCTTTAGAAAAAATGTAGATGATAATCTATTTCTAGGGAGACTCTTCTACTTTGCAGGTTATATAAGGAGTAAACTGTCTTATGTTTAATAAACTATTTAGTAATCACTGAACTGATATCCTCTGTGACAGGTGTCCCCAGCCCCCAAGCTGCAGACCCATAGCAGTCTGTGGCCTGTTAGGAATGGGGCCGTATAGCAGGAGGTGTGCAGCCAGTCAAGAGCAAGCATTACCACCTGAGCTCTGCCTGCTGTCAGATCAGCGGCCACATTAGATTCTCATAGGAGTGCAAACCCTACTGTGAACTGTACATGTGAGGAATCTAGGTTGCACCCTCCTTATGAGAACCTAATTCCTGATGATCTGAGGTGAAACAATTTCATCCTGAAACCATCTCTCCAACCTCCACTCCCAGCCCATGGAAAAACTGAACCTTATATATACATATTGAAAATCAGCCCATCTAAAAATATATTCAGATGCTACACACCTAAAAACAATGCATTCAAGGCTAAATTTAGACTTTGTCCCATAGAAATACACCTCTACCCAGATATTAATTTAACCACATAGGTCCCTCTTCAATGTGTCAATCAATTTAGCAAATATGGCCGGGCACCCACATAGCTCCCTACTGTTAATGCTAAGTCAGCCTTCCAGCCAAAACCGGAGAGACACCACCTAGCATTGTGATGTCAGCATTATATGTCAGCACAATACTTAGCCCTGCAACCCTTAGGTGGTCATGCTTTCTCTTAGCCCGTGAATTTCTCATGTGAAAATTTCTAGATGTAACCATTTTTAAAATTAAGCTTTAGAAACTCTCAATTGAGATTCACGTTTCAAAGTAATGGCATCCTCAAAGCTCAGACCTGTCCAAGGAAGGTTTATTTTATTCTTTTATGCCAGAAAGACATGAGGTATACAGGGTCCAGAATTGTACACAAAGACATCTTCTCCTATATAGGATCTTCTTCCATATAGGATCTCCTGTATCAGGGATCTACAACCAGGGAGAAAAGTACAGAGTTTTTAAAATTTTTCTAGAAATCCCTTGAAACCTTAAGTTTAGAGTCAAGGGGCTTCACCTAATTCTTCCTATCTCCAAGGAACTATTTAAAGCAGATTTGCACTTGCTCATTCTTGGCCTTTTCTATGCCCTCTTTTATAGTTCATATACAGAACCTATAATTAGGCACTCACTACTTTCAAAAGCATGTGTTTTCACAACCATACCACCAGCCTTTGCAAAAGGATGTTCTACATAAATAGGCAAAAGGCCAAGAAGAGATAATTTTAAGTTTTAGATAATTTTATCACATCCAAGGAGTAGCGTTTGCAAAGGCTTTTTTAAAAGAAGTCATTTAATTACTGCATTTAAAATTCACATAAAGCACTGTGCTAGAGATTAACGATCTGTGTGGAAAACATTTTGAATTTAAAAAGTACTGTACCCACATTTACAAGACTTATAGCATCTTAAGTTGAAAAGGGATTGCTCTATGGGAAGTAGAAGTGTAAATACATACTTTAAGCTGCAGCAACATAATTTGTTTTAGAAAAAAGAAGTTGAACATTTATTCATCCCTGTAAATATAGAGTGTTACTATGAGAGGAAAAAAAATCAATGTAATCTACAGAAGCCCTAAATTCTTTCATGAACACCCTTGAGACAGTCACCTATCTTGGATCTACCTTCACATTCTATAATCCATTTTACTCTTAAGGAAAATGTAATTGACTTCCTGATGCAACTTTTTTTAATATGTTTGTTTTCTGGTTTTTTTTTTCTTTCTTTTTTTTGTAATTTAGGAAATGTTCAAGTCTTTATGTCTCCACAATACATAGTCTTATAAGAAGACAAGCCAGGAAACTGAGAGCTTTCAAAGCCACTTGTGGCTACTCTTAAATTACTTTCTGTAGTTAAAATAACTGTGTGCTTGTAAACAAGATGCTTTTCAAGAGTAGGATCCCCAAACTGTCATATGTTATTTTTTTCCATTTGAGAAAATGCATTATTGCGAAGGTTCAGTGACATAAAGATGGCACTAGAGAACTAGGATGATGCTCTCACCTCCATAAAAGGAGAAGTATAAAAGAGAACTGCCCAAGGAAACTCCAATATTCAGTTGCATGTCAGTAGCGGGGAAACGTTCTCAAATGCCCTACCTTTAGACATTTAAAAAGATGAAAGATGAAGTTTCAAGGAACTCAGAGCAAAAAAAGAAACACCCCAAACAGTACTTTGACTACCTCCAGAGGAATTAAAGGGCTATCATTCCACATGAAAGTATCCCAGCATTTCCGTTGTTGTGTCTCTGCCTATGTGATTGGTCCCAAAGGCCCCATACACACTGGTGTTCTCAGATCACAGCTGCTTCTTGTGCTTTAACTTGATTGCCTCTCCCCTTACAGACACAGGGCATGAAGCCTATTTATCACAGGCTCAAATCTCTGTTGATGTCATTGGAATCTAAGCCTTCTTAGGTTCCTGAGTTGCAACAGGCAAGTATAGAAGTCCATAGAAGACAGGAGATGAATATTTAACTTGTCCAGAGTTCCCAGACATCTCGGAAAACATTATTACATCTACTTACTACTGATTGCTGTTATCAGCACCAAGTCAGGACAGCTTTATATTTTTGTTGGAGTAAAATTTCAGAATAAAAACCTATTGGCATTGGAACTCAAATATGCATAACTTCTGCCTGAGGAATTTCATCATGCAGAGATGCTGAGATGGTATTTACCTACGTGTTCTTGTAAAGGTGCAGTGAGGAACAGAGCTCAGTTTTGTTGTTGTTTGTTTAAACTTTTTCCATGTTCCCACTGACTTCTATTCTCATTTCAAAGGAAATTTTATTTTCACTTCTCAAATATCCTCGCACCTGAACTTCAACTTTTAGTTTCTAGGTCAAGTAGTAATCATATGAGATGAATTCCAATTCAAAGATTCCTGTTATTTGGAGCCAGTCCTGTAACTGGGTAAGAACCTTTTCTTGTACATCTACACTAAATAATTTATCTGTTTTGCAAATGTGGATTCTCAAAACATAGATATCTTAAATATGGGCATATCTCAACTGAACAAAGCGAGCATCAATTGAACGCCTACTTTAAGCACAGCAAGGCCTAAGAAAACAGACAATATAAAGGAAGTGAGATGCAGCAAACAATGAGAGAATAATTCCAAGCCCACAGGCGAGAAGTCAGTTTTCAAACAGTTCACTGTGTACAGGTCTATGCTATGCAAATGCAGGGCAGGAAAAAATTCCCCATGAGCACAGTTAAATAGTTTTTCATAATGTATACATTGATGCTTTCAACAATCTGTGGTGGTCCATCCACACAAAAAAAGAAGAAAACCAACTATGGTGCCAAGTAGTATAAAAAGTTATTTATCCAAACTGCTGCTTTTGTTTTTATATTCAAATATGGATTGTAGTCACAGGAAGAGTAAAGATGACAGAAGGTAAAACCAGCTCTGGAGTGAGAGTTGTGTTTGAATCCTGTTTTTGACTCTTTCTAGCTGTGGGTCTTGGCAACGTTGCTCACCCCTGGGTACCTCATTTGCTTCCCTTTGTTTTTGCTGAAGAGTCCATAAAATGAATTACAGAGCACAAAACAAATCTTATTTATTATTATGTAGTCTTGTAGTTACACCTTATAACACAATTGTATAAACCATAGCTTTTTATGAGGTTTTAAAGATTGTTTGATGAGAACCTGCTCTGCATCTGGTCTTTTACCATTCCTACTCCAAATCAAGTACATGTTCTTGCCACTTCCCTTGTGACTTCGGGATTCCAGCCTGTTTAAATGACCACACTCCAGCCTGGCCATCCAGGTTCTTAAACCCCTTTCCTTCAGTCTCTCTGGAATCTCTACTTTCCATGAATCCTGCCAGATGAAAACCTAGGAGACCCCTGAAGACTGGAAATGAAATAATGTGTTTTAGAAGAGAATCTTGGGAAAATATTTTAACATGAAGCAATAAGCTGTATTTGGATGCCTGAAGAGATTCCTCATCCAAGGCACAGGATGTCTGTATCAACATGCCTGGCTTTGTGCTGTTAATAAGTATGAAGACAGACCGGTAATACCAAGTGTTGGCAAAGAAAGAGCAGTGGTTCTCAAATGAGGATGATTTTGAGTCCCCTCTTCTAGGTGACATTTGGTCATGTCTTGAAACTTTTGGGTATCACAACTGGGGACAGGGAGGAGGTTACTGCCATCTACTAGGTAGAGGCCAGAGTGCCAATGAACATTTGTCAATGCACAGAGCCTACTATCCCAACACAGAATTATCTGGCCCAAAATGTCAATAGGGTCAAGGGAGATAAACCTTGACAAAAGTAAAAGTAACTCTCATGTACCGCTGGTGGGACTGCACACCATACAATCCCTTTGGAAAGCAATTTGGCATTATGTGATATAGTTCAGGTTCCAGATGCTCACAGCCTACAACCCAGCTATTCTCCTCCTGTGTACCTTCAAGAAACTCCTATATAAGAGTTTTAAGAAAATCTTTTAAAAGTCATATTCAGTATTGTTTGTAGAAGCAATTCAAATTTCTATTAATGGAATGGCTAAATTGTGGCACATCCACACAACATAAATCCATCTACTAGTGAAAAATGAATGAGCTACAGTTGCATGTCTTGAGAGAGGAAAATACAGTAGCAGACTGACTTTCTCAGATGAAAGGAACTGCAGAAAATAAAAAACTGGGGTGATAGAAAAAGCAGAGTGCCCAATGCTGATAACAGAGACAGTGATGGATCTAAACTTTTGGTTGTGACACACAGGTGCTTCTCTTGTGTTATGCACATCCAAGGATCCTGCCTTTAAGATCACCTGCCATCTTTGGTATCAGATATCCAAGTCATTTTCTGACTACCAATTGGCCCCTTAGATCCTCTGGTAGAAATCCTAAACCTTTTGTTCTCACAAAAGGAAGATTTTTCACTATAATCAATTAAGTTGATTTCATCATCAACTTCTCAGATCAGTTTATACAAAAATCATATATATTTTTTGTTAATTCCATTAGCATTCCACCAGTCAACAAATGTTTGAGTGCCTGCTCTATGCTGGGTTCCATGCTTGGTGCTTTACCAACAGTGGGGATGAAAGGTATGTGGTCTTTGTTTTCAGGGACTGCCAGAAAAACTAAAGAACATTCTCTGGCAGTATCAAATACGGTCCTGAAGTGGAAGCAATGGGGTGAGGTCTATCAGAGAAAGTCTATCAGAGTAGGAAACAGCTACAGAGAACAGAAGGATAAAAAGGAGTCACTCATGCAAAGAACTGGGAGAGGAACATTCCACAGAGAAGGAACCCTGAAATTTGAGAAGATAAAACAATAATCACTAAAACCATTACTTTAATGTAGCGTACTTCGTGTGAGTCATTTTGCCTGGTTCATACTTTACAGAGCTACAATCCTAATTTACATACAATTTTATATCTTGCTCATTATTATATCATGAATAACTTTTTCATGTTGTAATATAGTCCTCACAAACATTTAAATGGATGCATTATATTCCATAGAGTGGTTAAAACATCTCTTATTTAATGACTGTTTTGGGGTTGAGTCATTCGTATTACTTGTTCTTTGTCCCTCTGAAGAGTGCAGAGATGAAGGTCTCTCTTTATGTAACTTTTCCCTGTGTCTTTTGTATTATTGCCTTAGACTGGCTTTTCCCACCTTAAATTTAAACACATATACACACAAATGATGAAGAATGCTTCATTCCTATTTCATCTTAACCACTTTTATCTTTAAAATCCCCAAGTTTAGAGAATAGTTCACATTACCCAAGCCATACAATGTCTTTCATTTCAGCACAATCTTGGACTGTCTTTAAAATTCATCACATACCTAAACTGAAAAACTGAACTACAGCTACCAAAAGGCTTTAAACTTGAAATCTGGTTTTAGGGGGCTGATATTTCTTGAGCTTGTGATTTAAAGTACGTTTTTTTCTTTTTGTAGTCTCTGGCAGTCAACCTTACAGATCTCCCGTCTGAGCTGGTTTATGATCAGCAGGCTACATTTTAGATAACAGGATTACCTACTAATGTCTTAGAATTAAGCACCACTAACTTGAACCATAAGCAAATTGAACATTTCAGCTCAAATGCTTTCCTGTGGCTCCAGCAACTTTCAGGTCTTAAGATTAACAGGTTGTGGTCTGTAACGAAAAAATAAAATGCCTTACAACTTCGGCTTCCCTCAAGACTCCACTTACCTAAGAGCAAAAGAGGTATCAAGTGATGGGACTGAAGCCTTTTGGTGAAAATAAAGTTTAAGTGACAACACTTAGTGTCAGCATGACAGGTTATAACCCAGAGAAATCTAACCCACTTGGCTTACTCATCTTAGTATCACTCAGGGTTGAAGGCGGCATAATAATTTAGCTATTATTTAATAACTAAGATAAATCATTGGAGTAAATGATATCTTTGTTATCATTAAGAATAGTCCCAGTATAAGTCATTTCTAAACTACTTCACAGTGTATGATGCAACAATAATAAAAGCTTACATTCACAAAGTTCTTTAGTTCACAAATCATATTAATATTAACATATTTGATCCCCCTACCATGTGTGGTAGGTAGGAAAGGAAGCTTTGTTATCTTGTGGATATTTTAGAGTACCATTTTCAAGGTTAAGAGATCTGCTTGAAGTAGTATATAACACAGTGAAGCAAATGAACCCTGGTCTCCTGATTCCAAATCAACTGTTCTTTTGCACCATGATACCCCGGATCAAAGTGTACAACATGGATTAGCTTCTAGTTCCAGTTTTGACATGAACTAGCCATGTCACCTTGTGTAAGTCAAGTAACTGAGCCTCAGTTATTAGTAAAATGTCATTTGATCACATGACCTCTAAAGGTTGAAAGTTCCATTTTCTATGGAAGAATTTTCTTTTTACTTCCATGGGAAGAAAGTGTCTCCCCACTACAGATTCCTGCTCCCCACCTCTCCATCCAATTATTCCCCTGCAAGTATATAGATATGATCTGATTCATTAAGTCAGCTTCAATGCTATAACATTATCATCATAACAGTGATAACATAATATTAACAGCTAATTTTAAGTGTGTGTTTACTGTTTGCAAGGTACTATTTTAAGCGCTTTATATGACAACTCTTTTAATCCTTACAATGGCCCTAGAACAAGGTGAAATTATTATTCCCACTCTCAGATTAGAAAATGCATGCCTAAAATGGTCAAGGAATGTGTTCAAAGTCACAATGCCAGAGCTGGGATTCCAACTCAGACAGCCTGACTCTTGAGCCCGTGCACTTAATCACTACTTTACGAATCCACATTCCTTGACTTAAAAATTTCGCCTTGGCTTAAAAATTTCGCCTACGAGTGAATTTCAACTGACAACATTTTTTTTGACCACAGATGTTGCCTGAATCTCACTTTCTGGAACAGTAGCATATGACCATATATAAAGCCCCCAACCAGCACTTTCCCTAATGGACTGTTTCCTGCTCATTCCTGACAGAGGTGTCTGCACTGTTTCTGGGGTTCTTTTCATTATAGAGACTCTCAAAACCAAACAGGTTATCTGGTAAATGGAAGAGATCTATTACAGTGTGGAGTCATTAAAACAGTCCTTCCCAGTACCCGGCTCCCTTCCGCTTGCCTGCTTGACTTTCTGGAGAGCCCCCTTCCTCTTTTGAATCAGTAGAGAGTCACTGAGTTCAATTTGCTGCAAACTCATTCATTCTTAGGAAGAACTATGACACCAGAAGCTAAGACCCCAAAACTGCTCCTCCTCCTTTCATCCTGAGAGAAAATATTTCAGATATAATACATACATTTTCAATTTCCATATTTAAAATTCACTTCTATCCATTTTTTTCCATTTTCATAAGGTCACATTTGTTCTTTATGTTAGTGGTACAGATTTCAGAGCAAGGAGACTCAAAGTACTTCTCAGATAGAGTGGATTCCTCACTGTGTGGTAGAAGAGTTCACTCAGCTTCAGTACTTCCTCTTTGAACCGTAGACAGCATTTCTACCTTCCAAATGCTGTCTCCCAAATGGACAGGCTGCCTCTCTTGCTGGATGGCCCTGGGACCCAGGGGACATGCTAGTCATTCTCCTCTCTGTTCTGCATCAATGTCCTTGTAAAGTTGTACAAACCAGGCTTGAACCTAGTATTTCAGCATAAGGGGGACTATACAGGAAAAATATACCAGCATCTGTCAGTAGCAGTGAATGTATACAACAGAGTAAACATCATAAAGTTGGGAAAAACACTTTCAAACAACTCTCAGCAATCTTGTCTAACTATCCTAACCTTAAAATGCCCAAGTTCACTGCAGTAAATGGGAGAGCAACATATCAAACACTGTTGCTATTTGCCGTTCCATTCTAGAATTCCACCACCTCGATCTTGAAACCTCCAATGAGATGTGCTACAGTAAATCTCCCTTCCGCTAATCAAGACGGAAATCTTTTCTTTCCCAATTAGGTCCAATTGCACAGGCGAAGCATTGCATCTGTTTCGCTTTCAAGACAGCTCACCCAGGGGATGGTGGAGCTTTACCGACAAAACAGCTAGATGGATTGTCATATATCTTCTCCTCTCACAGAGCATTTCTACCATCTTTTATCAGTGGTTATCCAGAGCTTCCCTTTTTGTGACAGTATTAACCCAGGATTGCTGCCCTAAGCATTCAGACTCCACTTGCCGCCTGCAGGGACTTCTGAGGAGAGTTTATCAAGACTGCTGAGCCTGATGCTTTTACGTTAAAGTGGCTCCCACTCACAGTTATTAGTGTGTGTGGCGAGCCCACACCCGCACACACATGAGGCCAACTCCCCACAAGAGTGCTATGCAGAGCAGTAGCAATCCATCTGTTTTCAGTTAGAAAATAGAATTGCCTTTGTGCAGTTGAAGAACTGATCTGATGTGAAATGAACCTGGCAGTTTTGAGGTAATAGCAAATACTTTGATGTGGCTGCCACAGTAAGGCATTGAAGGGGTTACATAAGCATAAGGCATCCCTGTGCCACTTAGGAATGTCCATAAATCAATAAACAAACAGACCAATAGGCACAGAAGTTGCACTATATTCCCAACTTACAGTACAATACCAAAAACCCCGCAATCATCAGACCCTGACTTTCAGAACAGCTTACCTTGGATGATGTTTTAAGAAATAATTTTATTATGGGCATATTGCATTTTATAATTCTCAGTGATTCACACAAAAGCAGTTCTCTTTAAAATGACCAGAAGGACAGGCATTTTGAAAGATACGATATTAGAGGAAATGTTTAATTTCATTGCCTTTGGGGCTCCTTGTAAGGATGGAAGGCAAGATTGTGCAATGGCTGGGAACATGGGTGGGGGTAGAGTGGGGACAGAGAGAACTCAGAAACCAGCTCTGCATCTTCCTAGCTGTGGGACCTGGGCAAGTTATTTAACCTCTCTGAACTAGTGCAATTGGGTATTAATAACCATAGCTACTTCTCTGGGTTGTAAAAAAGGTTGTGCAGATACTGTGCAGAAATGGTGTGCCATGAATATGAGGCTTTGTCATCATTATCCATAGTATACTGTGGTTTCTACCATTATGCGTTCCCAAAGAATTCTGCAATGACTAGAATGAAGGAATCTGTCCCATGCCTTGTAGAATCACCCGTACCTCTGTGTCTGTCTTTATTCCACACTGTGTTTGTATTTTTGCCATAGAAGCAAAGGTGGAGAAGAAACAGCTAGAGTTCCCTCTAAAGAGAAATGCCATTCGTGCCCTATAACAATGGGAACATGCCCAGCCTATTTTGCTGAGGCTACTGACAAGACTCCATTCAGAGCAATGGTGATGGGGGTGACTATTCCAAAGCCATGTCTTCTTCTTTCCTACTTTTCCTTCCATATTGTCCTTGTGGATGTCCCATTTCACTTAAGCTTTCTTTTTGACCCTGAGACATTTATCAGCATAGCCTACATGCAGATCTACCCTCCCAAGCATGCCCCAGCAGTAACTTGTCTCCAGTCCTCTTTAAAACACAACCTTCTCCTGGTTTACTCAGGTTACAAGCTTGCTAAGTCTAATAAACTAATCTAGTATACATAGACAGATTAATATATTACCATACTGGCGATACTGATAATTTTTAAAAGACTATCTGAAGCAAAATGTAATAATCTAAATGAATTACTTTCTCACGCTAGAATTCTAGACACTTAAGCAGGTCAGCAGAGAGATAAAGGGAACATTTTGAGGCGGGGTGCTTTTGAAGGCATCTCAAGTTATAATAAAAGGCAACAACCCGTTTCTCATACTGTGACACCAAACTCACAAAAGGAGACAGTTGTTTTTGTGGAATGATAAAGAGAAGTAGGCTACTGCAAGCTTAATTAAAGATTCAATCCTTTTAATCCAACAGAAATGTGATCCCCAACTGAGTAGAAGCGTGGGCTTCAGAGAATAAGCATATGGTTTTTCTGTTTGTTGTTGTTGGGTTTTGTTGTTTTAATAGAGAAAAGCATAAGGACAAATCTCTTTATTACAGGGCTGAATGCATCATCATGCCATTGGCCTCTGGTGGTGGTCTCTGAAGTGGTCTCTCTCTCACCTAAGAGAGTTCTGGTTCCATCACGCCTAGAGCACTATGTCACATGCATTCAACTTGCAGAGAAAAGAAAGAACTCAACTAGGATTATGGATGTTATTTAAAATGAATGTGGCTCCCTCTTCTGGTGGAAAGTCTGAATCAATAATAAAATCATCTAAAAGGAGAACAGGCGCTTAGCTTCTTCCTCTCCCAGGTCCAGAAATATATGTCAACACAATACCCCTCACAAGTGAACCAGACAACAATAGATCCACTATAGTCCTCATATTCTGCAACCAAGGCTAAGTAGTAAAGAGATCCACAACTGAGACGCAGCAACAAGAGAAGAGAAAAAGAAATGGACTTCAGAGGGCTGGGTCTCTTAAAAATAAGCCATTTCTATAAATATAGACCTGGATATAGGGAATGGAGAACTAAATGCTGCTTTGGAAAACTACTGCTAACAGAATTCTTCTGGGGACCAAGTTAATAATGATAACATGCCACAATATCTATTTGACATCTTGATTTTTAGTGAGGTCAAATCTACAGCATTAAAAGTATCTTCCATCACATTTCAGTAAGTCCTATGAAGACTTTGGACACTTTGAAAACACTTTTGTTTACTAGAAATAATGACTAGAACTATATACCTATGTATCACTAAGCCAAAAATGTAGATAACCTTACGAATGGTGTCAAATATCTATACTTAAATAAATTCCAAAGCAAAACAAGCAAAATTATGTGTTGATGATGCACCATGCTGCTTCCTAAATAAATTCTAATAGGCTGAGGGTTACAGAGGCCTGAGAAATAAACACGGAGAACAAAACAAATAACCCTAACACTCCAAATGCAAGAGCCCAGTTAGACTCCCACATTTTGTGTCTTAACACTTCATTGATTGCTAAATTATATTCACTCCTGAATGACCCCAATGTTTCTGCATCACAAATCCTGCCACTTGGTAGAGGCTACAACCCAGATTTATCATATCTTTTTTTTGTGGGGCGGGGGATGGAGTTTCACTCTTGTTGCCTGGGCTGGAGTGCGAAGGTGCTATCTTAGCTCACTACAACCTCCACCTCCTGAGTTCAAGCGATTCTCCTGTCTCAGCCTCCCAAGTAGCTGGGATTACAGGTGCCCACCACCACACCTGGCTGTTGTTTTTTTTTTTTTTTTTTGAGATGGAGTCTCGCTCTGTCACCCAGGTTGGATTACAGTGGCGCAATCTCATTTCACTGCGAGATCCGCCTCCCGGGTTCATGCCATTCTCCTGACTCAGCCTCTTGAGTAGCTGGGACTACAGGTGCCCGTCACCACACCCGGCTAATTTTTTGTATTTTTAGTAGAAATGGGTTTTCACTGTGTTAGCCAGGATGATCTTGAGAGATGGGGTATCATCATATTGGTCAGGCTGCTCAAACTCCTGACCTCAGGTGATCCACCTGCCTCGGACTCCCAAAGTGCTGGGATTACAGGCAGGAGCCACCATGACGGGCTATCATATCTTCATGGAAGGGTTTCATGGATGGAAGCAATACATTGTGCTGTCAGGCAGAAGGCTCAGGTTCAGGAGCACTGATGGCTGCATCCTCAAGCCAGGGGCAACCAGTAAGGACTCAGGAGACATTATGTTTGATCTCAGGAGTGCCTGTCTCCTCACTCCCATGAAGATTATTAAATAAAGTCTTTAGATTTGGGGGTGGCAGGAGCTTGGGGTGGGACACCGCCAAAGACAACTTGGTAGTGGTCATATTTTCTGTTCTTTCATATAAAGAGGTAGATTTCAATTCTGGGGGGAGCTGGAAGAAAGAAAATGGCGATGGAAATACTGAGCATCATTCATATAAACAAAAAGTCTCTCCTTGACTGAACTCCACTCAGGTTATTTTGAACTTTTATCAATGAAGCCCTGACTTGTGAACTTTCATGTTCATCTCTCCATTGTTGATTTTGGCAAGAATCCTGCTAAGTCAGTTTAGACAGAATTCCCCAGCCTCCAAATGTGATCATCCTCCAGCATCCCCCAGCTGATGGTGTCTGATCACCCTGGCCTGTCTTTGGCAAGAAACCTGTTTGGCTGGTTTACCAGAATCCCCTCTTACCACCCACTGGTCCCCCCTAACCCTGGCTCCTTTGCTATAAATTCCCACTTTTCCTTGTCGTATTCAGAATTGAGCCTGAATTGAGTTTATACAGAGGCCTCTTGCTCCCGTGGTAATACTCTTGAGTAAAATCTGTTTTTACTATTTTAACCATGGTCTAGCTCTGTCTTTTCTTTGACAATATCCACATATGACAGATTTACCAAAAATCTGGACACTGGGATAGCTATAAACGACAGATGTATGAAACATTTGGAAATCAGGAGAGGGGATAAACAGAATGGAGAGAAGGTATAAGAACACATACACTTCCTCTTCCCAGTGATTACAAAAACCAATGGTACAATACCATTAACTGAATTAAAGTGTTTATTTGAATTTCATCAATTTTTCTACTCATATTCTATCTCTGTTCCAGCATCCTATCCAGAATCCCATGTGGCATTTATGGCCATGTCTCCTTAGTCTCTTCTAATTTGTAGCAATTGCCAAGTCTTTCCTTGGCTTTTATGACCTTGATAAAATACCCTGCAATTTGGATTTTCCTGATGTTTCTCATTATTGGAATGAGGTGATGCATTTTAGACAAGTATACTACAAGAAAAACATTAGCGCACCTTATCAAGAAGTTAATGGTGCCACTAGATCTTAACACTAGGGATGTTTATCTTGATGGCTTAGTTGTGGTAGGCTCTGCCAGATCTCTCTACTGTGAAGTTACTATTTCCTCCTTGTATTTAACATATATCATGGAAGAGATACTTGGAGACTAGGCAAATTATATTTTTCCTCATACTTTCACCCATTAATTTTTGCATCCATCATTATGGACTCAAGGAAATTTATTTTATTCTATAGGCTAAAATCCAACACCGAGGTTATTTGCATTATTTATTTTGTTGCTCAAATTGTTCCAGCTTTGGTTATTAAAAGCTCCTTTTAGGTTGCATTCTGTGTCCTTTTGAGAAGGATGAAGACCAGCAACCATGGTAAATCCATTCGGACTTGCTTCCCCATTATTAGCACCATCTGAGTCTGTTACAAATCTTAAGTAGGAGTTTAATTTGGGAGGCATTTCCCTATTCTCAGGCACAAGAAAATATGTAACATCTATTTTTTTTCCCCTGCTCCAGCTTTGGAATCAACCATTTCTCCAAAGAGTCCCAGTTCATTTTACTCCACAAGAATGGTGTTTAGAAACCAAAATTGGTCTCTAGCTGTACTCTCTGTAATGAATAACCTCATGTGTGTTTACTTCTACACCATTGCAGGTGTATCATCAGGGTAGATCACTAAACTCAGACTGCTAAGTCCAAAGGTGTATGTAATCTTGTTAGATGTGACCAAATTTCCCTACAGAAGAATTGCACCAATTTGCATTAAGGCCAGCAATGTATGAGTGTCTGTTTTGCCACAGCATCACCAGCAGAATGTGTTGTGATATTATTTAGTTTTTACCAGTCTGATAAGTGAGAAATGGTATCTCTGTGGTTTTTAAATTTACAGTTCTCTAACTACTGAGCATTTTTTCATATGCCCAGGGGGTCATCTGTATATTATTTTTTGAATCGTATGTGCATGTCTCCTTCCCACAATTGGGTTTTTCTACTGGATCTTTGATCCTAAGATTTTAAGGGTTTAATACCATAGACACGTTAGCCCTTTCTTGCGATATATGTTGTAAATACCCATTTTGTTGCCCCAGTCTGTCTGTTGTCTTTTGACTTTATAGTTTTTCCTGCAATTTTTAAAAATTTTTATGTAAAATGCATCAGCCTTTTGCTGCATCGATTTGGGTCATAATTAGAACTTTTGTCTGTAATAGGATTAGAGAGGAATCCAGCTATGTTTTCTTCGGAATTATTCTGTCTTTTCCTCCAGTACTTAGTTTCATGTATTGTTCTTCACAACGATTTGAAATAACAGAATTTTCTGGTGGTGATTTTAAAGCTGTCAGGCTTACCCAAAACTTTTTGAGAATTGCTTCAATATCTGTATTCCTACTTAGACCAAGGCTAACTCCAATAGTATACATTTCACTTGGAGTCACTAGTAACAAGGAACTATTTGATTGAAGAATTATAATCCTATCTCTTCTGTTCCATGTCTGCCTCTGTCTCTTCCTCTCTCGCCCCACAGATGGGAAACTAGAATTCAAATGATAAGCCTAATTGGGTTATGAGCCACCATGGAATAATTCCTGACAGTCCATTCTTTATTTGAGGGTATACGCTCAGCTCCACATACCAACCTTCATTGTGAAGGATGAAGGCCAGCAACCATGCTAAATCCATTCATAGGACTTGCTTCCCCATTATTAGCACCATCTGAGTCTGTTAAAAATCTTAACTAGGAGTTTAATTTCTCTACAGAGGGCCTTAAATTAATTAGGGGTGTACATGCTAACAAAGAGCCTGATGCATCCATAAATCAATCTGGGGTAGGAGGACTACTCAGGGAGGATCGTCTATTCAGTGGAGACCTCATATCCAGCATCCCTGTTGGGCTCCCAACAAAAGGGTGCAGGTGTGGAATAGGCCACTGTGACAAGGAAGCCCCAATAATTATTTTGCATCACTTAAGCCACAGCAGGTAATATGGCAAATCAAAGTCCCAGGCGCTCACCAAGTGAAACCCATGTTGCCATGAAAAGCCACATCATATCACTTTAACCTCTATAAATGAATTGCCATAACACTGTGATTTATTTCATACCAAGTCTAAGAATTAAAAGGGCATTGATCAAAATGATCTCCTTTTTCCCCTTTTGTTAAGAATAGAAAGTAACAGATGGAACCACTTTTTTTTTTTTTAAATGTGCTGAACATCATTTAGAACAACCTCTGAAATTGCTGGTGTCTTTTATTAAATATACTTGCTTTAAGGTTTACACTCACATACAATTGTGTTCTTTGGATAGAATGTTACTCATATTCCATTAGTTAAACACAGCACTTAAGTTTTGAAATCCACTTTAAAACTGCATAACAACAACTCCCAATCTTCAAGCACTTCCATGTGCTAATAATCTGGTTTCTAGTCTTTGATTAGCAAACACCTGATGAACAAAAGCAACCATGGATCCTTTTAAAACAATTTTGTATTTTATTTGCCATATAATCTATATCTATGAGAGTCATGAGTGTATGTGACTGAAACAAAACTTTTTAATCTATAAACAATGCCTAGTTTAAGTGTAGTTCCAGTCTCTTTGCAGTGGATCTCTTGCAGGAATTTCTTTGTCCATCTAAACTATTCAGAGTACACCCCACTTCCCCAGCTTTAGGGTTCTGAGGTCCATATGCTAGAAAAGCAAATACATTTAATTCTATATAGGGAATGTTCAACAATTAATCCCTCTTTAAGCAAAAAAAAATGTGTTATTACATAAGCCTTCACTAATAAAGTTAAGAAATCAGTTATTTTAAAATACGAAGCCCAAAATGTCTCATGATGACATCTCAAAAGTTATCACCGATGTAAGCTAAATTATCCAGGCGGCAGATGTTTAAGTTTAGAAATACTGGAGTCAACACTCTAAGAATTTTAGTGACACAGGAGGTTTTGTTTTCTATATATGCTCAAGAGACTTCTGTAAAATGCATGTTTTCCAGCTCTCCATTCACGATCACAGCGTTATAAGGCTTACAACACTCAGGCCCTACAGAGTTCACTGACACGGCAAGCCAAGAAAAGAAAATGATAAAAGGAACACTCTGTACCAAGGAAGAAAGATTTAATCACATTCCCTATACTGAAGGACCCAGACCCAACCATGATGATGAATGTGGGGGTGCGGGGAGGGAATCCAGAATACACTGTCCAAGCCATTAATGTGCAGCCCCCACAGCTTCAACTTCAGCCTCTTAAACCACACAGATGTTCTCAGAATGCAAACATGGATTCGTGCCAGCCCTGTTAAATAACCCTTATCCCATATCCCGGCCGAAGCTATCACCCCAACTGTTTGGCTACTTTCATACTAAAAGTTTGTAAAACTTGTGGTCTATATCTGAGGTCTCCACTCCTATACTTGGTATTTTCTAGTCTAGATTTCCATACTACTGAGGCTATCATGAGGCACCCCAACACACCCACGGGAGTGGTGTCAGGGAAGGCCATGAAGCAAGCCAGGACTTCCATCACTGCCAGGTAGTAATGAGCCCCCGATCCCCACAATGTAAGTGCAGATCATCTGGGAAGTCTGGACTTCCACCTCTACCCAGCAGTGATGACGCATCATCCCACCCCCAGCAATTCCCCGCTGGGGTGGTGTGAGAGCAGGCCTGGTGGAGAGGCAGGATTTCACCAATGCTCAGTGGCAAGGAGGTTGCCTACCGCCTACCTCTCCTGTCAATGGAGGCCAAGTGGCCAACAATATAGCAAGGCACTTCTTCCCCTCCCAATGGGGGTGTGGGGTAGCTGTAGAAGCCTAGTAGGGAGCCAGAACTCCGACCCCGCCCAGCAGAAGTTCCCCTTTGGTATCAATGGAGGCTGATAAAGAACTTGGACTAGTTTCCCAAACTGGCAGTGACTAGGCAGATCCTCCCTTTTCTCGTACTGGAGATGTAGCAATGGATGCCAGGCAGAGCAGAAGGTTTAAATAAGAACTATGGCCGGGAGCAGTGACTCATGCCTGCAATCCCAGCACTTTGGGAGGCCAAGCAGGTTGGATCGCATTGAGGTCAGGAGTTTGAGACCAGCCTGGCCAACATGGCGAAATTCTGTCTCTACAAAAAATATGAAAATTATCGAGGTGTGGTTGTGGTGGGACAAGCCTGTAGTCCCAGCTAGTCGGGAGGCTGAGGCTGGAGAAGTGCCTGAACCTGGGAAGTGGAAGTTGCAGTGAGCCAAGATCGGACCACTGCACTCCAGCCTGAGCGACAGAGTGAGACCCTGTCTCAAAAAACAAACAAAAAAATAAAAAAATAAAAAAGAAGAAGAAAAGAACCCAGGTCTCTCCTAATGTAAACCAGCAGGGGCTAAGCATGATAGCTCATTCCTGTAATCCCAAAACTTTGAGAGGCTGAGGCAGGAGGATCACTTGAGGCCAGGAGTTCAAAACCAGCCTGCGTAACATAGGGAGACCTTATCTCTACAAAAAAAAAATATTAAAAATTATCTGAGCATCATGATGTCAGCATGTAGACCTAGCCACTCAGGAGGCTGAGGTGGGAGGATGCCACTGCACTCTAGCCTGGGCGGCAGAGTCACACAGACCCTGTCTCTAAAACAAAACCCCAAAAACCAAAAGAAAGCAAAAAAGTAACAAAAATAACAGGTTGAGTATCCCTTATTTAAAAGGCTTGGAACCAGAAATGCTTCAGATTTGGTATTTTTTTTGGATTTTGTAGTTTGCATTACACTTACAAGTTGAACATCCCTAACCCAGAAATGCAAAATGCTCCAACATGCATTTCCTTTAAGTGGTATGTTGGTACTCAAAAAGTTTTGAGTTTTGGAGCATTTTCAATTAAGCATTTTAGGAATAGGGATGCTTAACCTATATTCCAAAAGCCCAGTTTTCAATAAAAAAAAAAAAAGAACTAATAAAACAAAAAAAAACAAGATCTCAAAGTGAATAGAAAAAGACAATCAATAGATGACAACAAGAAGACAGAGATGTTCAAATTATCTGATGCAGATTTTAAAGCAGTTGTGGTTAAAATGCTTCAATGAATAGTAATGAACATGTTTAACAAGTGAAAACCAGAAATTCTTAGCAAAGAAATACAAAGTCTTAGCAAAGAAATTGAAGATATAAACATGAACTAAAAGAAAATTTAGTACTGAAAAATTCAGTAGCCAAAATACGTAAGTCAATGAATGGGCTCAATAGTAGAATGGAGGTGCAGTGAACTTCACAGAGCAACAGAAAATATAGAGTCTGAATGACAGAGAGAAATTCAACTGAAAAAAAAGAATAATGAACCAGTGTCTCAGGAACGCGTAGGAATGAAACAGAGGGTTTCACATTTACATCCTCAGAGATTTTGAGGAAGAGAAAAGAGACTGAAAAAGACTTCAAAGAAATAATAGATTAAAAAAATCAAATTTGACAAAATACATACAGATTTAAGAAACAGAGTAAACCCCAAATAGGTAAACCCAGGGAACTCTGTGCTGAGACAAACCATCGACAAGCTTCTGAGAACGAAAGACAAAGGAAAAGTCTTGAAAGCAGTGAGGGAGAAATGACACCATACCTACATGGTAAAACACTTGCATTAGGAATCTTGGAGGGCAGAAGGAAGTGGCACACCATTTTTCAAATGCTAAAAAAAAAGAATGCCAATCCCAGAATCCTCTATCCAGTCACAGTATCCCATCCCTCGGTAATGAGGGAGAAATCAAGACATCTCAAATAAAGGAAAACTCAAGAAAATCTGTTGCCAGTAGACTTTTCCTAAAAGAATGATTAAAGACGGTTTTGTTTCCTTTTCTTTTCTTTCTTTCTTTGAGATATCGTCTCACTGTGTTGCTCAGGCTATAGTACAGTGGCATGATCTAGGTTCACTGCAGTCTTGAACTCCCCAGGCTCAGGTGATCCTCCCCACCGCAGTCTCCCTAGTAGCTGGAGACTACAGGGACACACCACCAAGCCTGGCTAATTTTTGTATTTTTTTGTAGAGACATGGTTTCACTATGTTTCCCAGGCTGGTCTTGAACTCCTGAGCTCAGGTCATCCATCTGCCTTGGCCTCCCAAAGTGCTGGGATTACAGATGTGAGCCACTGTGCCTGGCCAGAATGGTTAAAGAAAATTGTCTAAAAAAAAAAAAAAAAAAAAAAAAAAAAAAAAAAAGAAATGATAAAGAAGTAATCAACTCAAAACAGATTAAATATACAAATATAAAACCTGAAACCTTAACACTCCTAGAAGAAAATATAGGGGAAAAATTCCTTGATATTGGTTTGGCAACAATGTTTTTATTATCAGGCAACAAAAGCAAACAAGTGAGGCTATATCAAACTGAAAAGCTTCAGCACAGCAAAGGAAACAATCAACAAAACTAAAAGGTGGCCTATGGACTGGGAGAAAATATTTGCAAACTATATATCTAATAAGGGATTAAAATCCAACATATATAAGGAATAAAATAAAAATAAATAAAAACCTATGATGCTTATTTACACACACACACTCAAGAAGGAATCTTGGACCATCAGCGGGGAAGAAAGAACATGGTAAGAAAAAATATAAATACATCAAATAGCCTTTCATTCTCATGAGTTTCTAAATTGTTTCATAGTTGAAGCAAAAATAACACTGTGTGATATGGTTCTAAATGTGTGTCAAGGAAATCTTTAAGACATTTACATTATAAGCCGGAGAGGTAAAAGGGACAAAGATTTCTGTACTTCACTTGAACTGGTAAAATGATGACAACGATAGACTTCTAAGTTATGTATATATAATGTAATACTTAAAGGATCCACTAGAAAAGCTACGCAAACCGATACACTAAAAAATACTCTAAATAAATCAAAACAGAATCCTAAAACGTGTTTACATGCAAGGAAAAAAAGCACAGAAATGAAAAATGGAGAGAAAAAAAGAAGGCAATGAACAAAATGACAGACTTGAATCGTAATACATCAATAATTCCATTGAAAGTAAATGATCTAAATGTGCTAACTAAAATCATACTTCTCTGGGAGACTGAGCTTGGCAGGTCATTTGAGCCCGGGGTTCAAGGCCAGCCTCAACAACATGGTGAACCCCCATCTCTTAAAAAAAAAAAAAAAAAATAGCCAGGCATGGTGCTGCACGCCTGTAGTCCCAGCTACTTGGGAGAGTGAGGGGAAAGGATTGCTTGAGCCTGGGAGGCAGAGGTTGCAGTGAGTCGAGATCACATCACTGCATTCTAGCCTGGGTGACAGAGTGAGACTCTGTCTCAAAATAAGAATAAAAATGAAAAATAAAGCTAGATTTGTACAGTGGATTTAAAAATATGACAGACACAAATATGTACTATCTATAAAAAACTCACTTAAAATAGTATAATGATATAGATAGGGTTAAAAGTAAAAGAATGAAAAAAGATATATCACACTAACATTACTCCAAAGAAAGCTAGAGTGACTACATTAATATCAGGTAGACTTCAGGGCAAAGAAAGTGACCAGAGAGGTATATCATAAAATTATAAAATGGTCTATTCACCAAGAAGACATAGTAATCATTAATGTGCACCAAACAAGAGCTGGAAAATATGTGAAATGTAACTGAAAGAACTGAAAGGGGTAACAGACAAATCACAATTATTGTTGTAGACTTCAACACTCTTCTCTCAACAACTGATAGACCAACTACACAGAAAATCAGCAGGATACTCAATAATAGCATTAACCAACAAACAGGATCTAATCAACATTTATGGAACAGTCTACCCAATATAATTAATACAAAAATTCATCATTAAAAAACATAATGCACAGTCTTTTCCAAGTGCCCAGGGAACATTTGCCAAGATAGGCCATATCCTGAGCCACAAAAACTCAGTAAATATTAAGAATTTGAAATCACACAGACTGTGTTTTCCAACCACAATGGGATTAAACTTGAAATAAAAAATAAGAGACCAGTAAAATATCCAAACACTTGAAACTAAACAGCACGCTTCTAAATAATCTATGTGTCAAATAAGTCTCAAGTGAAATAAAAAATACATCGGACTGAATAAAAATGAATATATGACATATCAGAATTTGTGGGACACAACTAAAGCAATGCTATGATGGAAATTTATAGCACTAGATTTATACATTGGAAGAGAAGTCTCAAATCAGTAATGTAAGTTCCCAACTCAAAAACAGAAAAAGAATAACAACATAAATCCAAAGATGTAAAAGAAAGGAATGAATAAATACAAGAGCAGAAATCAATGAAATTGGAAACAAAAGCAATAAAGAAAATAAGTGAAAGAGCAGATTCTGGAAAAGATCAATCAAATTCACAAATTTCTAGCAAGACTGCAAAGGAAAAAAGAGAAAAGACACAAATTACCACCAACAGTAGGAAGAAAACAGGAGCTATCACTACAGACACAGCAGATATCAAAAGGATAGCAAGAAAATCCTGTGAACAACGCTGCATACATAAATTTGACAACTTTGATGAAATGGGTCATTTCCTTCAAAAATACAAACTACCACAACTCACCCAATAAGAAACAGATAATTTTCTTATTTTCTTAATAAGAAAATTCAATTGATAATTTAAAAATCCACACACAAAAGAAATCTCCAAGCACAGATGGTTTTGCTAGAGAAATCTACAAAATGCTTAAAGAAGAATTAACACCAATTTCATACAATCTTTTTCAGAAAATAGAACAAGAGAGAATACTTCCCAATTCGTTTTATAAAATTAGTATTACCCTGATACTAAAACAAGATAAAGGCAGTACAAATAAAGAAAACTACAAATCGACACCCCTCATAAATGTTGATGCAAAAGTCATTACCAATATACTAAGAAACAGAATTCAGTAATACATAAAAAGAATTATGACCAAATAGAATTCATCAGAGGGACATGAGAATGGAAAAAAATCAATAATCAATATAATCCATTTTATCATCAGTCTAAAAAATCAACATCAATTGATGTGGGAAAAGCATTTGACAAACTTCAGTTCATTCACGATGAAAACTTTCAGAAAAATGGGAATGGAGGGGAACTTCCTCAGCTAAAGAGCACTGGCCAAAACACAAACAAACAAACAAATACCTCACAAACTACAGATAAGTTGTACCTAATGGTGAAAAAAGACTGAATGCTTTCTCACAAATAATGAGAACAAGGTTAGACTATCCACTCTCACTGATTTTGTTCAACATAATGCTGAAAGATCTAGCCACTGCAATTAGGCAAGAAAGCAAATTGAAGTCATCCAGGCTAGGAAGAAATAAACTTTCTATTTTCAGAAGACATTGTCTATATAAAATAATCCCAAGGAATCTACAAAAACTCCTAAAATTAATAACTGTATCTCACAAGATCATAGGACACAAGATTAGCACTCAAAAATCTACTGTATTTCTATATATTATCAACAAGTACGTGCAAAACACAATTTATATTTTTAATTTTTATATTTTTTTCAACTTTCTTGTTGCATTCAGAGTGTACATGTGCAGAGTTTTTACACGGGCATATTGTGTGATGCTGAATTTTCAGGTATGAATGACCCTTTCACCCAAGTATTGAGCATAGTAGCCAATACGTAGTTCATCAGCCCACTCCCACTTCCTCCCTACTCTAGTAGTCCCCAGTGTCTACTGTTCTCATCTTTACATTTATATGTACTTAATTTTTAACTCCCACCTATAAGTGAGAACAGACCATATTTGGTTATCTGTTCCTGTGTTAATTAGTTTATGATAATGGCCTCCAGCTCCATCCATGCTGCTTCAAAAAAAATTATTTTGTTCATTTTTATGGTTATGTAGTATTCCATGGTGTATATGTACCATATTTTCTTTATCCAATCCACCACTGATGGACACTTCGGTTGGTTCCATGTCTTTGTTATTGTGAATAGTGCTGTGATTACCATATGAATGCATGTGTCTTTTTGGTAGAACAATTTATATTCCTTTGGGGGTATACCCAGTAATCGGATTGCTGGGTCCAATGGCAGTCTGTTTTATGTTGAGAAATCTGTAAACCACTTTCCACAGGGACTGAACTAACATGCATTCCCACCAACAGTGTGTAAGTGTTCCCTTTTCTCAACAACCCCTCCAACATCTGTTATTTTTTGACTTTTTAATAGTAGCCATTCTGACTGGTGTGAGATGGTATATTATTGTGGTTTTGACTTGCATTTCTCTGATGATTAGTGATATTGAACATCTTTTTCATGTTTGTCGGCTGTTTTCGTGTATTCTTTTGAGAAGTGTCTATTCATGTTCTTTGTCCACTTTTTAATGGGTTGGTTTGTCTTTGCTTGTTAATTTGTTAAAGTTCCTTATAGATTCTGGATATTAGACCTTCGTCAGATACATAGCTTGCAAATATTTTCTCCCAACATACAGGTTGTCAGTTTACTCTATTGAAAGTTTATTTTGCTATCTATGCAGAAGCTCTTTTGTTAATTCTCATTTGCCTATTTTTAATTTTGTTTTGCTTTCGGGGTCTTCATCTTAAATTCATTGCCTAGACCACTATCTACAAGAGTATTTCCTAGGATTTCTTCTAGAATTTTTATAGTTTGAGGTCATACATCTAAGATTTTTGTCCATCTTGAGCTAATTTTTGTATAGGATGAGAGGTAGGGTCCAATTTCATTCTGCTGCATATGGCTAGCCAGCTATTCCAGCACCATGTATTGAAAAGGATTCCTTTCCCCATTGCTTATTTTTTGTCAGCTTTGTCAAAGATCAGATGGTTGTAGGTGTGCAGCTTTCTTTCAGTGTTTTCTATTCTGTTTCATTGGTCTATGTGTCAGCTTCTGCACCAGGACCACAGTGTTTTGGTTACGGTGGCACTGTAGTACAGTTTGAAGTTGGGTAACATAATACCTCCAGCTTTGTTTCTTTTTGTTCCAGAATTGCTCTATTTAGGTTCTTTTTTGGTTCCACATAAATTTTAGAAGAGTTTTTTTTTTTCTATTTCTGTGAAAAATGACATTAGTATTTTGATAGAAACAGCACTGAACCTGAAATTGCTTTGGCAGTATGGCCACTGTAACAATATTGATTTTTCTGATCCATAAGCATAAAATATTTTTCCATATATTTGTGTGATCTTTGATTTCTTTCATCAGTATTTTACAGTTCTCCTTTAGTGATCTTTCACTTCCTTAGCTGTATTCCTCGGTACTTCATTTTTTATGGCTATTTTGTAAATAGGGTTGTATTCTTGATTTGGTTCTCAGCTAGAATATTATTAGTGTAAAGAAATACTAGGATTTTTTTTACATTAATTTTATATCCTGAAACTCTATTGATGTCATTTATCAGTTCCGGGAGACTTTTGGCAGAATCTTTAGGGCTTTCTAGGTATAGAACCATGTCGTCAGTGAAGACAGATAGTTTGACTTCTTCTTTTCCTATCTGGATGTCTTTTTATTTCTTTCTCTTGCCTGATTGCTCTGGCTAGGACTTCCAGTCCTACGTTGAATAGGAGTGGTAAGAGTAAGCATCCTTGCCTTGTTCCATTTCTCAAGAAGAATGCATCCAACTCTTGCCTGTTCAGTATGACGATGGCTGTAAGTTTGTCATAAATGGCTCTTATTATATTGAGGAATGTTCCTTAAATGCCTAGTCTATTGAGGGTTTTCATCATGAAGTGATGTTGAATTTTATTTAAGGCTTTTTAGGTGATTAAGATAATCATATAGTTTTGCTTTTATTCGTTTTATGTGATGAATCATGTTTATTGATTTGCATATGTTGAACCAACCTTGCATCCCAGGAATAAAGCCTACTTGATCACAGTGAATTAACTTTATGATGTGCTGCTGAATTTGGCTTGCTAATATTTTGCTGAGGATTTTTGCATTTATGTTCATCAGGGATATTGGCCTTTGTAGGGACACGGATGAAGCTGGAAACCATCATTCTGAGCAAACTACTGCAAGGACAGAAAACCAAACACCACACGTTCTCACTCATAGGTGGGAATTGAACAATGAGAACACTTGGACACGGGGTGGGGAACATCACACACCAGGGCCTGTCATGGAGTGGGGGGAGGGGGGAGGGATAGCATTAGGAAATATACTTAATGTAAATGACGAGTTAATGGGTGCAGCACACCAACATGGCACATGTACACATATGTAACAAACCTGCACGTTGTGCAGATGCACCCTAGAACTTAAAGTACATATAAAAAAAAATTCCAGTGAGATGTTTTGTAAATATAGGCAGGATTATTCTAAATGTATATGGAAAGGCAAAGCTAAAACTAATGTGAAAAACGAAGAATAAAGTGAGAAGAATCTACTAAATTTCAAGACTTATTATATTGCTGCAGTAATCACGATTGTGTGGTATCAGTGGAGGGATGGACATAGATTAATGGGACCCGATAAAGAAATCTGAAATACACCTGCATAAATAAGTCCAACCGATTTTTGACAAAGATGCAAAAGTAATTCAATGTGGGAAAAACAGTCTTCAAAAAATAGTGGGAAATTTGGTCATCCATAGGCAACGAAAGGAACTTCAACCTAAGTCTTATACCAAATGTATCACAAGCTTAAAAGTGAAACTGTAAAACTTTCAGAATATAGGACAAAATCATTGAGAACTAAACCTAGGCAAATAGTTCCTAGACTTGCTACCAGTAGCACAAATCCATAAAAGGGAAAACCTGGGCATCATCAAAACAAAAACTTTTGTTCTGTGAAATATCCATGTTAAGAGATGTAAATCAGGCCGGGCGCGGTGGCTCCAGCCTGTAATCCCAGCACTTTGGGAGGCCGAGACGGGCGGATCACGAGGTCAGGAGATCGAGACCATCTTGGCTAACACCGTGAAACCCCGTCTCTACTAAAATACAAAAAACTAGCCGGGCGAGGTGGCGGCGCCTGTAGTCCCAGCTACTCGGGAGGCTGAGGCAGGAGAATGGCGTGAACCCGGGAGGCGGAGCTTGCAGTGAGCTGAGATCTGGCCACTGCACTCCAGTCTGGGTGACAGAGCGAGACTCCGTCTCAAAAAAAAAAAAAAAAAAAAAAAAAAAAAAAAAAAGAGATGTAAATCAGTTACACACTGGGAGAAAATATTTATATACCACATATACTACCAAGGACTAGTTTCTAGAATACACAATGGACTCTTAAAGCTCAACAGGAAAAAAAAAAAATACAATTCAATTAGAAAACGGGTAAAACGACATGAAGAGACATTTCAAAGATTATACATAGGTGACAAATAAGCACATAAAAGATATTCAATACCACTAACCATTAGAGTAACGCAAATTAAAACCATAACGAGATATCAATACATAACTACCAGAAAGACTAGCAACAACAACAACAACAACAACAACAACAGTCGTAACACACCAAAGGCTGGTAACTGAGGATGTGCAGAAACCAAATCACTCACACATTGCTGGTAGGAATGTCAAGTGGTACAGCTGCTCTGGAAAAGTTAAGCAGTTTCTTAAATAACTAATCATGCAACTTAGCACATTGCAATTCCTGGGAATTTATCTCAGAGAAATGAAAACGTATGTTCACACAAAAACCTGTGCACAAATGTTTACAGCAGTTTTATTCACAAACAAAGCCCCAAACTGAAAACAACCCAAATGTCCTTCAACAGGTAAATGATTAAAAAGTTGTGGCACATCCATGTCATGGAATAGTATTTAGTAATTAAAAAGAGAAATAACGCTTCATATATACAACAACTTGAATGATTCTCCAAAGAATTATTCTGGCAGAAAAAGGACAACTCCAAAAAATTATATACTACATGACTCCATTCATGTAACATTCTTGAAATGACAACAGGATAGAAATGTGGGAATAGATTAATGGGTGCCAGAGTTACAGAGTGCACGGGGAGAAGGGGAAATGGGTGTGGCTATGAAAGGACAGCATAAGGGATCCACGTGGTGGTAGAAATCTTTGTGTTTTGACTGCATTAATGTCAACTGATACCATGATTTTAGTATGGTTTTGCAAGGTATTACCATGGAAGGAAATTGGGTAAAGGGTCCTCTGGGTACTCTCTGCATGATTTCTTACAATTTCAGGTGGATGTACAGTAGTTATCTAGCAACTAAAAATTTTTATTAAACAGCTAGAGAAATTATTAATTTTTGCGAGAAGACACTTTCACTTTTCAAGCATCTTAAAATTCGGTGTATTCTAGTGATTATAATTTTATGAAATTTATAAATATAAACACTAGAAGTTGGTATGAAAAGCAGCAGTTCAAATAAACTGGAGAAACTCAGCATCTTATAGGCCTGTATGAGTGATTCCACCTACATGTAATTATATTAGAAGCTCTGAGGAGTCTCGGTGAGTAGACAGCTAACTTTGCTTAACTTTACTGTTAAACTTTAAACTCAGTGGAGCTACAATATGTGTAATCTCTGTGTCACTTGGATGTATTTTGTCTTTTGATATAGAAAGAAAATTTCTGATTTAATTCCAACACATATTTTAAAAGACTGTTTCTATAAAATACCAACATATTTTAATCAAAAATTAAGCATATTGATAATTTTCTACATACAAATTGGATCAGTGGCGGCGCTACAGTTGCTAAGGGCAACCTGAGAGTGATTTTACTGCTTTTAAATTTAATACACAGTTATACACAAATACACATTCATATGCATAAGCGCATATGCATAAACATGCATATACATACACACCCATATATATGATGCTGCCATTAGTATGCACTCAGGTAAGAAAGTGAACATTATTCTAAGGCTCCTTTGAAAAAAAAAAAACTAATGAAGGCTAGAGAAAGGTGGCACTAGCTCTCTTTGAAAAGGGTTTAAAAGTAGTTATCCTACACCTGAATTAATCACTCATTTAGGCTGGTGTACCTCAGTTTACACATCATGAAGCAATAAAACACAGATTAGCAAATACGATGTAATTCTACGATTTTTACCCAATGGCTGAAAAAAAAAATCTTCCTCCACACAAAGCTGCTGAAATGCATCTTATTCCACATATACGGTATGAACAACACTTAGCATCAGGAATTGACAAGTCAGTTTCCTGGCTTCCTGGCTTCTTAGTTTAATTACACATAGGACAGGCACATCCTCCTCTGTGACCTCACATCAGGCAAGCACAACTCTCAGGCCAAGGACATTGATGTTATGATTTTTATATCTACTATTCCAAGGTGAACTTCTCTCCTGAATTTCTAAGTGTTCCTACTATCTATCCCCATATTTCCTATTTCTGGTAACTATACACCTCTTCCTATAGTCTTTCATTTTCTGCAGCTTCAGGCTTGCTCACTTTTATACCTAATACTAAGATTTAAATTTTATATAACTAAATATTGGTGCTAATCATGTGAAGCGAATTATTTTAAGACAACGCATTCGTATTCCTGCATTCACAGGCCCAGATAATAAACAGGTAATTATTATGCTAGATAAAAGAGATCATGAAAGTATAGACAGGTTCTAGATAACTGATTGTTCATAGGTATATATGAAAAAAAAATTCTAGCTCCATTGAGTTTAAAGTTAACAGTAGTTAACCAAAGTTAGCTGTCTACTCACCAAGACTTCTCAGAGCTTCTAATAAAATTACTTGTAGATTGAATCACTAACACAGGCATATAAGATGCTGAGTGTCTCCAGTTTATGTCAACTGCTGCTTTTCATACCATATACTGCAGGTGCTATGCACCAAAGGTTCATCTCAGAAGCAATAACCAACATAAAAAGCCGCCTCACTTCCTTGTGCACGAACTCTGCAGAGTAGCTAGAGCTGTGACAACATGAATGATCAGATGGGCACAAACACTCAGGTTATGAGCTCAAAAATTAGGTTCTTCTAAAAAGTGTGGCTATCGAAATGACATAAGTTAAAAGTTTCAGAATATGTGATTATTAGATGACACAGATTTCCAAGAACAGAGTGAAAGCACTTTTCCAGGATGTCCAGAAAACAGACAAAACCAGAATCATTTACAGCACAGGCTCCTTGACAACAGAAGGCTCTTCAGAACAAGTGTAAAATCTAGCACACTTTTGTCATGCTTTCCTCTTAATTCATTTTGTCTTTCTTTCAAGCCACTATCAATCACTAGGCAAAAGGTATTTGGATGAAAGTTCTCCATAAATACTGAAGGGGATTATTTTCCTTGTCTGTATAGGCCATTGAAGAATGGCAAACATAAGCATGGAAATTAACTAGTGTAGAAATCGAGATAATTACACTTGAAAACTGGTCTTATTATGGCTTTTTGAAATATCACAAAAATCAGAAATTCTGAAACTGAATTTTAGTAATAATCAGAAAAAAATATTTGACAAATATGCCAAGGCAATTCAACACCAAAGGAGAAGCCTGTTCAACAAATGGTGCTGAAATAACTGTATAACATATTGACAGGAAAAAATAAAACTTAGCTTGTGATATAATATGTCTCAGGAAAACATGGTTGCCACCCTAACAAGGAAAATAAGACTGATAGAGTCAAGATTATAAATTTTAACCCCTACTAGAGAAGTAAAGCCATTAAGAAACATACATGAACTGAAACCCAGGAATTGATTCCCCGGCCACCCGGCACCCACAAGGAAATAAAGAGGAGACCCATGGCTTCCTTCTTTCTGGGTAAAACGATGGACAGAAGAGAAGGCTGCCATTAATGAGCGTTAGAAGAAACCAGGTAACGTTTTACAAAAACATAAAGGTTCAGTATGCTCGTGTTGGTTTACAATCCCTAGGCAGTTCCAGCTACCCACCTGACAATGTTGTGCCATGGACCTTCACAGAATCTTCAACTGGAAATGATGAGTGAGAGAAAGAGGAACTTCCTCTAAAGTGTATGAGCTGCAGGGACCACTGAAAGCTAAGAGCAGGGAACAGGAACCCCCTGAGGCATTATGGGCTTCCAATAAGCACTAGGCAGGAAATACTGGCTGCTGGGGATGGATCAGGGAGAGCTAAGAGAGAATTACCCTGAGGAGCCAAGGCATAGAGCTTCCTAAAGCTGGGGACAAAAGTAAGAGAACTGAGGCACACAAGCACTTGACATCTTCACTGAATATACTGCTACAGCCTCTAATGCAGAGAAGAGCACTGAGGTGGAAAGGCTGGGAGTGCAACTAAGAAGCAATAGAAACTCTCAAGTGACTCAAAACACTATCAGCTGGCTTTGTAGTAGTTGTAGCAGAACGTGTGAGTTCTCCCATATTTCCAAACGTTGGGCATTGGGTTAAAGCAAAGGAAATCTCCAAAGCCTCTGTAGTGCTTATATTCCAAACCCTGCTGAAGGGAAGGTCTTCATCCCAGCCTAAAAATGACTGGAGGGTTCCATTTCCAGGAAAGATGAAACAAGCATACTCCAGCCAGTCTCTACCGCAGAACACAAATATAAATCCCAGACATGGAACATCTATCTAAGGACTCTGGAAAGTAAACAGTAGCAGCGGAGAAGGAAACCAGAATTAGAAGTTCCACTGAACCAGCAGTTAGCCTACCATTTTTCACCTCCTGGTATCACCTGGTCTAGACTCACAGACAGCTCCAAACTCAGAGGTATACATCAGATGTGGACAGAATAAGCTCCAGAAGCAGCTCTCTTCCTAGTCCAAGGAGCAGAAAGGGAGCCCCAAAGGATCAGAGGAGCAGGGACATACAATGTTTAGTTTTTTTCTAGTTTCCTTTCTCTTGTTCCCTAGCCCCAGACAAATTTGCACTGATGGTGGCAGCAGAAGGATGGCACTCAGATGGCAGGGTCATCACCTATAGCTCTGAAGGAGGGGAACCTTCTTCCTTCCCAGAGGACCTTCAATCAGAAGAGTAAGAGACAAATTCCTGATACCTTTTTCCCCCTCTCTATCTTCTGATTGTTTTGTTCTAGACATAGATGCAATCATGAGAAGTGGGCAGAAGAGAAGAAAAACTCATGTTCTAGCATTCTAGACAAAGGATCAGGAAAGGAGGCTCCAATAAGGCTAACAATGCCAGAGAGTTCACAAAGACAGAAAACCATCAAAGGAACAATATCACAAAGTCATGCGTGAAGTACTATGTTTGCCTCTGAACTACACCTGTGTAGATCTGATCATAAACACCACACAGAGACCAGGAGGATTGAGCTACAAAGAAGAGCAGAGACAAGGTCACACTGGCCTCAGGTAGTGCACACATGGAACAAATCCAAAAGTATTGTGAACGCTGTGGAAAGTCAAGTGACATTAGAACCACAGCCCACAGAAGGCAGGTCAGAACTTGAGGCCTGAACCTAACCTGGCCAATTGCCAGCTAAAATAAAACAAATCAACATTATCTTTTGAATTAAAGCAAGATCAAGAATGCCGTAATACAATATCCAAAATATCCAAGATACAGTCCAAAATCACTCAGTATGTGAAGAACAGGGAAAACCTCAACTCATGAGAAAAAAAGATCAACAGGTAACAACCCCAAGATGACACAGATGTTGGTTCAAAAACAACAACAACAACAACAACAAAAAACCAGGACTTTAAAGAACAAAATATAACCTTCTTTTAAAAAGAAGAGCAAATGATTGGGCGCGGTGGCTCACGCCTGTAATCCCAGCACTTTGGGAGACCAAGGTGGGCAGATCACAAGGTCAGGAGATCAAGACCATCCTGGCCAACATGGTGAAACCCCGTCTCTACTAAAAATACAAAAAATTAGCTGGGCATGGTGGTGTGTGCCTATAGTCCCAGCTACTCGTGAGGTTGAGGCAGGGAAATCACTTGAACCCAGGAGGTGGAGGGTGCAGCGAGCTGAGATCACGCCACTGCACTCCAGCCTGGTGACAGGGTGAGACCCCATCTCAAAAAAAAAAAAAAAAAAAAAAAACCAAGGGCAAACTCTTGAAAAGTGGAAAGATAGAATGTCTCAGCAAAGAAACAGAGGATACAAAGAAAAATGTTAAAACTGAAAAATTAGAGAAAGCAAAATAAAATATTCACTGGATTGACAATACCAGAATGGAGATGACCAAGAATCAATTAATGTGGAAATATATCGATAGATATTACCCAGTATGTTCAAAAGAGAACAAAAATGAAGGGCAATAATAAAAGTTAAAGCATTTATATCAACAGCCTCAGAAAGACAGGAGAAAAAGTGTGGTGCAAATATGTATGTATTTGAAGAAATAATGGTGAAAGACAAATTTGCTGATTCAAGAAACTCAGTGAACCCCAAACAGGATAATTTCAAAGAAATCTATGCCCAAGTACATCATAACCACACTGCAGAAAACTAAAGAAAAAATAAGAATAATATTGAAAATTGCCAGAGAAAGAAACTGGGGAAGAATAATTCTAATGACTGTAGGTTTCTCTTTAGAAATCATGGAAACCAGAAGGAAGTGGAACATTTTTGAAGTTCTGAAAGGAAGAAACTACCAACAAGCATTTAGAAAATAAAACTTGTAACAAATTTTGTTTCATTGTCATCAAAAAGTAAAAAATATTGAGGGTTCAGGAGCTCTATGCCAACAACAAATATTGCTGAGATACTAAGGAAGACCTAAATGAAAAGAGATGTACATCATATTTGTGGATTAAAAGTTTCAATATTTTAGGATATCACTTCTGCCCACATTGATATAGAGACTCAATGCTGTTATTAAAAAGTCACTGGAGGTAGTGTGAGGAAATTGACAAGCTGATTCCAATATTGACATGGAAATTAAAGGGACCTAGAACAGCAAAAATATCTTGGAAAAGAACAAAGTTCTTTTTAAAAATCTTATTACACAATCAACATAAGCAAATAGTATGGTATTTGCAAAGCACAAACAGATAGAAATATTCTCAGAGAAGTTAGAGTCCAGGTATTAACTTGTACAAATAGAGGCAAAGGGTTTTCAACAAAGGCACCAAGAAATTCAATAAAGGAGGTAAATTCATTTCAAAAAATGATACAAATGTGGATATCTACATTTTAAAAAATACAACTTTACCCCTAAACACACATCAGAGATAAAAATTAAGCCCCAACAGATCATGGACCTAAAACATAAAATCTAAAACTATAAAACTTGTAGAAGAAAAGACAAAACAATATTTTTTGTAAACACAGGGTAGGCAAATGTTCTTAGAATACAGAAAGCATAAACTAGAAAAATAAATAGAGTTTCAATACTAGACTGCTTCTGCTCATCTAAAGACACCATTATTTAAAATAAATATGCTAACCAAAGAATGGGAGAAAAATTGCAACACATATTTTGACAAGAGACTTATATTCAAAATATGTAACGAACTCATACAACTCAATGATTTCTTTAAAAACCAGTCACCTCCCTCAAATAGGCAAAAGAATTTAACAAATACATAAATGGACAATGAGTATATGAAAAGTACTCAACATCTTTTATCATCAAGGTAATGCAAATTAACGTATGAGATATAAATACATACCAATTACATTGGCTAAAAATAAAACTGACTATTTCAAATGTTAACAAGAATATCAATCAACCAAATCTCTCACGTATTTCTAGTGGAAATCTAAAGTGGAACAGCTACTTTGAGAAACAGAATGGTTCATTATTTTAAAGTTAAACATATACCATAATACTAGCAATTTCACTCCTAGGTATTTATCAAAGAGAAATAAAAATATATGCCCATAATAATGACTTGCACATGAATGTTCATAGTAACTTAATTCATACCAGCCCAAAATTGGAAACCACCCAAATGTATAATAAAAGTGTGTATATTTATACAATGAACTACTAATCAGCAACTAAAGGAAGGAACTGCTTACTAATTTACGTAATGACATGAATGAATTTCAACAACGTTATGCTGTGTGGAAGAATTAAGACACAAAAAAAGCATATAGTCCAGATTTCATTCATATGGAAACCCAAGACCCAGTAGAACTAATTTGACCCATTCAATGCATTTCCTATCAAATGGCAGTTGGCTTTTTCTTTTCTTTTTTTTTTTTTTTTGCAGAAATGAACAAGTTGATGCTAAAACTGATAAGGAAACGCAAATGCAAAGGGCTTAGAATAGCAAAAAATCTTTAAAGAAAGGAAAAAGAGAACACACACTTTTCAATTTCCTCAATTCTAAAACTTACTACATAGTAGTACTTGTGTTACTTGATTACTAAAGAAACTTAGACAGTTTGTTACTGGCACACAGATAGACTAATAGATCAATGTAATAGAATTCAAAGTTCAGAAACAAACCTTCAGGTTCACGTCAATTGATTTTCAAAAAGAGCACCAAAGCAATTCAATAAAGAAAAAATATTCTTTTCAACAAATGGTGCTAGGACAATTAGATAGCCACATGCAAAAGAATGAGGTTGGACCCCTTCCTCAAGCCACACACAGAAAAATAATTCAAAAGAGACCACAGACTTCAATGTAAAGAAGGGCTAAAACTACAAAACTCTTACAGGAAAATCCTTTATGACTCCGGATTAAAGACTTGTTAGATATGATACTAGAAGTAAAAGCAACAAAAGAAAAACCAAATTGGAATTCTTCAAAATTCAAAACATTCATGTTTTAAAGGACACTATCAAGAAAGCTAAAAGAATACCTACAGAATGGGAGAACATATTTGCAAATCATTTCTCATAATAGACTGATATGTTTAAAAAACCAATGCACAAGAATTTCATAGCAGTCTTATTCATAATATGCCACACTGCAAATAGCCCAAATATCTGTCAAAAGTAATGTGGATAAACAAATTGTAGTGTATTCATAAAGGAACATACCACTCGGCTATTTTTAATTTGTTTGTTGTTGTTGTTGTTGTTGTTTGAGATGGAGTCTCGCTCTGTCGCCCAGGCTGGAGTGCGGTAGCGCTATCTTGGCTCACTGCAAGCTCCGCCTCCCGGGTTCACGCCCTTCTCCTGCCTCAGCTTCCTGAGTAGCAGGGACTACAGGCGCCCACCACCACGCCTGGCTAATTTTTTGTATTTTTAGTAGAGACGGGGTTTCACCGTGTTAGCCAGGATGGTCTCCATCTCCTGACCTCGTGATCCACTGGCCTCGGCCTCCCAAAGTGCTGGGATTACAGCTGTGAGCCACAGTGCCCGGCCGGCTATTTTTTAAAACCCAAGATACAGTTGTCCCGGCTTATCCACAGGGAATATGTTCCAGGACCCTGAAACGACGTGTAGTGCCAAACCCTATTTATATATACTATTTTTTCTTATAATATACATGTACTTATGATAAAGTTTAGTTTCTAAATTGTGCACAGTGAGAGATTAACAACAATAATAAAATAGAATCATTATAACAACATCCTAGAGTAAAAGTAAAATAGGTGTTCCTTGGAAACAAGCACTGAGATACCACTATAGTTGATCTGATAACCAAGCTGGCTAGTAAGTGACTAACAGGCAGTGGCGTCTACAGCGTGAATCTGCTGGACATAAGAATGACTCACATCGTCAGACCCCACAAGATGCCATTTGATTTCATCATGTTACTCAGCAGGGCACACAATTTATAACTTATAATTTACTTCCGGGATGTTCTACTCAATATTTTCAGACTACAGCTAGCCACAGAAAACAGAAATGGCAGCTACTGAAGCCTTAGATAAAAGAGGACTGACTACTGTACCAAGACACACAAAATATAGATGAACCTCAAAAACATTAGGTTGAAGCAACGAAGCCAGACAAAAAAGAGTACACACTCTAAACATTTACATAAAGTTCGAAAACAGGCAAGACCGATACATACATTACATAAAGTATATCAATGATTGTTTCTGCAGGGGTGGGTGTGTGGCTGAAAAGAGTTAAAAGAGAATTTATTGTGGTGATAAAAATATTCTATACCTGGAGCAGGGTGTTGTTTCACAAGTCGATCTAAACTCATCAAATAAGACAATGAAGACATGCATTTCACCACGTGTAAGTTTTACGACAATTTCTTAAAGTACAATGGAAAGAAAGCATTATGCTTCATGGTGTCCTACACTTCTCTGTCTCATCTCAAAAACAACACAGAGACATAGAAGGCCATCCCAGCCACCAGAGGAACTAGGAGATTCTGTGCTTAAGAAAGTTGTCTTCTAAAAGTCTTGCCTTGTTTGAAAATGGAACAAACCAGGATAAAATCTCCATGTTTCCTGGCAGAATGCTATCTCTGCCTCCAGTATCTGACTTGGAATAAAAGAAGGGAGGAACTTACCTAAATCTGAGTGTGGGCAGTCCTGGAGTCAGCAGGGGTTACCTGGAGGGGAGAGCGCTATACAGAAAGAATACAATCTTTGGGAATAGTATTTTTCCTTGAAAGAATCTTAGGAAAATCTAAAGGTTTCAAACTGTTCCAACTTTTGAAAGATAGTTTAAAGTTGGACTAAATCCACTATAAAATCCACAGCATTATTCTGAAGATTTTTCTGCAAATTCCTAAAATTTTATCTCTTTACAAGTGTTTTATCTGTTGGAATAAAAAAGAGGGTGCTTAATTTATTAACTTGGTTTTATGTAACCTTTTGCTCAACAGAAGTTATTGCTTTTTACAATGTCTATTCTCTATCTTTTACCTTCACAGTTTATGACCCTAGTGTCATGCTTAGACATGCCTTCACTATACCCAGATCATAAAAATGAAAAAACATATTCTCTAAAATTTCCCCTAGGAAAGCTAATATTTTTTTCTACTTTCTCATGTCTGCTTTTCTGATAGTATTATGGTTTTATTTTAATTTAAGAATTTTATTTAAATTCGCTATCAGATTGATACTGATAAAATAGTTTAAATACTCAAAATGAGACATCAGTTAACACCATTCAGATTTCACAGTTTTAAACATTTTAGGATATCTGCTTCATCAAAACATTAAATAAATGGATATAACTGAAGACTCCCCCCTCATCAGAGGTATCCAAATTTGGTACGTGTTATTTCCATACATGTTAGATTTTTTTCTTATGTTGTTTTTGACATCTGCCATGTTCACACACACAGATCGACTTCATTTTAACTGCTGGATATTATTTCACTGTTTGAAGAAATCAGTTTATTCATTTGTCCTCGTGAGGGGCCTTGAAATTGTTTTGACTCTTTCATTTTTAGAAACAGTGCTAAAGAGTAAATATTTATATGAGCCACTTTTTGCATATATACAGTTAGTGATTTTCTAGGACAGAAACATGTAAGTGGAATTGCTGGGTCACAAGTTGTGTTTTGGCTTCAACGTTACTGGGTAACAGAAATTAAAACTCCCACTAGAATTTCCATTTCTACATATACTTGCCTACTGATGTTTTCAGACTTCTAAAGTTTTCCCAAATAAATGGGCATGGGGTGCTAACCCAGTGATGTTTTGATTTACAATGTGCATTTTTCTAAAAGAGAAATTTCAAAATTTATTGGTCATGATACTTTCCTACCAGCTAGCTTTGCGCATTTTACTTTTATAAGTCTTTTATTTATCCAAAATGTACTTTTGCCCATGGTATTTGGTAGCAATGAAATGGTATCATTTACTATATAAATTGTCACAGCAAGCCAGGCGTGGTGGCTCACACCTGTAATTCTACCACTTTGAGAGGCTGAGGCAGGTGGATCCCTTGAGTCAAGGCAGGTGGAACCCTTGAGCCAAGTAGTTCTAGACCAGCCTGGGCAACATGATAAACCTTATCTCTACAAAAAAAAAAAAAAAAAAATAGCCAGGCATGGTGGTGTGTGACTTTAGTACCAGCTACTTGGGAGGGTGAGGCAGATGGGAAGCTTGAGCCCAACAGGCAGAAGTTGCAATGAGCCAGGTTGTGCCACTGCACTCCAGTCTGGGTGACATAGCCAGACTCTGAAATTAGATAGATAGATAGATAGATAGATAGATAGATAGATAGATAGATACATAGATAGATAGATAGATACATACATACATACATACATACATAGATACATAGATAGACAGATAGACAGATAGATAGATAGATAGATAGATAGATAGATAGATAGATAGATAAAAATTGTCACAGCAGCCTTTTAAAATTGTCCATTTTATTCTCACTAAATTGTAATTCTACTTCCATTATATATTCCTATATATGTGTGGGTCTCCTTCAAAGCTTTTCATTCTGTTCTCTAGCTTATTTGAATATCTTTGTCCCGACATCACGCTAATTTGCTTTATCTTTAAAACAAATATTCAAGTGTAGGGGACACCAAATCCTCCCATTATCTTTTTTTAAAATCATGTCATATGTATTTAAACTTGTATATTTTCATAGTAATATTTGTATTAGCTTGCCAAATGCTGTGAAAACCTTCTTGGGATTCTCATTAAGATTAAACTGAAAGCATAAATCATTTGGGGGTAAGGTGATATCTTTATGGTATTCCATCTTCCTTTCCATGAATATGCCATACATATATCTCTTTTTACATCCATTAATAATTTTCTCCATCAATATCTCATACATTTCTTCTTAGAGTTATTCCTATATGCCTTTTTTACTATTTTAAATATTATAGCTTAAAACTATATTTTCTAAGGGCTGATGATTGATATGTAGGAATTCTATTAATTCATTTTATATACAGCAATCTTCTAAATTTTGACTAAAGATTCCTTTAGATTTTCTACTAAGAAATCATTACTTGTAAATAATTTAAACTATGCTTTTTGCCCAGCTCTTACACTAATTTTCTTACTTCAGTAGCTAGGACCAGAAGTACAACAATAAAATGAGGCAGTGACAGAAGTCATCCTAGTCTGGTTATGGTTTTTAAAAGGAACATTTCTAACGTTTTATCATTAAGTACAATGTTTACTAAAGATTCTTAGTGGAGACATCCTTTATCAATTTAAGGGAATTTCCTTTTTTAAAATTATAAACTAGTATTAGATTTTATCAAATATTTTATACTATGTGTATAAAATTGAGATTTTTCTTCTCCTTTAACCTTCTATTACTACTGTCAATTATATTAATGATTTTTCCAATATTAGGCAGTCATTGTTAGAAAGCCCCTGTGTGTCACTGCATTCCTGGAATAAATACCATTTTAAATAAGCCTTATGAATGTGGGCTGGTACACAGCACCCAGATCTTGGTTTCAAGTAACTCTGTCCATTAACAGGAACCAGGTTGACCTTGGAAAAATTGTTGATTCTAAGACAGGCGTAAGAAATACCCAAGATAAGCCTGGAGCATCTTACAGTGCCAGAAAGAAAGAAAAAGTGCTAAGAAAAAAATAAAAGGAAAAGCAATCATGACAACAACAACAACAACAGAAAAAAACAAGTTGAGCATTTCAGAGAAACCAAAAGCTAGGATAATTAGAGCCAAAAATAAAGTAGTACTGCTTTACAATGCAAAGTATAAAATAAATATCAATGCAGTCATATAAATAAATGATTGAGTAAATAATAAGAAAGAAGAGACAAATGTCTCATGCAGAAGAATTCAAAATAATTTCTGTAGATATTCCACCCTCAAGGAGGTGGAGCATATTTCCCAAGTCCAAAAGTATGTGCTACACCTAGTGACTTCCTCCCAAAGAGTACAGGAGAGGAAGGGTGGTGGGGAGGCAAAGAGTAACTTTACAGTGGAGAAATCTGACAAACACTACTTCAGCCAAATGATCAAGATTCATCTCAACAGTGACAAGCTGGGCCAGGCGCAGTGGCTCACGCCTGTAATCCCACTCTTTAAGAGGCCAAGGCAGGTGGATCACTTGAGCCCAGGCGTTCGAGACCAGCCTGGACAATGTGGTGAGATCCTGTCTGTACAAAAATTACAAAACTTATCTGGGCATGGTGGCATGCACCTGTAGTCCCAGTTACCCAGGAGGCTGAGGTAGTAGAAACTCTTGAGCCTGGGAGGAGAGGTTGCAGAGAGCTGACATTGCACCAATGCACTCCAGCCTGGGCAACAGAGCAAGACCCTATCTCAAAACAAAAAATCAGAGACAAGTCATGTTGATAATACATACTTTTGATATGGTGTGATAAAAAATGGCTATTTAACTCATGGTTTACTTCCCCAAAATACACCCAAATCTAATTGTTAGAAAAACATCAGACAAATCCCAATGAGACAAATCCCACAAAAACCTAACCAGTATTCTTAAATCTACCAAGTTATCAAAAACAAGGAAAGCCTGAGAAACTGTCAAAACCAAGAGAAGCTTTAGGAGTATGATAAGTAAATGTAATGTGTTTCTTGGATTGGAACCTGGAGCAGAAAAAGAACATTAGTTAAAACCACAGAAATCTAGATAAAGCATACACTTCATTAATAGTGTATCAATATTAGTTCATCAGCTGTGACAAGTGTACCATGCTAATGTAAAGTATTCATAATAGAGAAAATTGGGTACAAGATACACGTAAACACTCTAGACTGTATTTGCAATTTTCTGTAATAAAAGTGTTTATTTTTTAAAAGTGAGTTGAGGATCTCATTTTCTATATTCAGGACTAGTTTGTGTAACAGAACTTTCAATGGAAACATATAAGCAGTCAAGTAATTGACATAGGTTGATATGAGCATTTGTAATATGGTAAGGGTAGTAATAAAAGCTGTACTGTTCATTAAATGATGTTGAAAAATCGGCTATTAATTTGGGGAAACATTTCTCTCTGATCTCTACTTCATGCCAAATTAATTCCAACTGAAATTTTCAAACATTTACATTTAAAAAAACTATAAAAGTTATAGGAGATAATGAGAATGAACACCTTCATACTCTTGGGGTAGGATGGACCATTTTTATACATACCAATGTTTAAGACAACACGGAAGTGTTAAGGACGGAAGAGGCCTCTCAGTAAACTGAGCCAGTGATATTTCAGCACAAGCTGAAACAACCTCCCAGAATGAACAGAAACATAATCTCAGAGAGTTTGTAAAAAATACTGAACAGTAAGTATGAAAAACAGTGGTGGCATTTATTTCCTGGAAGAGGAAACTAAGAACAAAGACAACAAATATAAAACATCTAGTAGGCTGAAGAAAGTTTCCAAAAATAAAGATCTGAGTTAACAGAACAAAAAAGCAAAATTGATTAAACAAACAAACAAACACAGTGAAGTAACATGTCCAAATTAACAGCACTTAGGTAGCTACTAGTGGGGATAGACTTTGGATCCAGGCTGGTCTCACTTTCAAGCTCGCATTACTTCTACATATGTAGTCAATTAGATAACTAAAAAGTCATCTTCTTTTTAGAAGAAAATGCAATGTGGTACCCTGTACTGGATCCTAGATCAGAAAAGGAGCATTGCTAGAAAAACTGCTCTAATAAAGTCTCAAGTTTAATTAATAGTAGTATACCAATGCTAATCTCTTAGTTTTGACAATTACACCACAATTATGTAAGATGTTTAACATTAGGGGAAACTGGGTAAAGGGTAGGCAGGTGTGTAACTTTTCTGTAAATCTAAAATTATTTCAAAATTAAAAGCTTATTAAAAAAATAAAAGAAATCTCAGGCATGGTGGCTTACACCTGTAATCCCAGCACTTTGGGAGGTCAAGGTGAGATTACCTGAGGTCAGGAGTTCGAGACCAGCCTGGCCAACATGGTGAAACCCCATCTCTACTAAAAATACAAAAATTAGCTGGGCGTGGTGGTGAGGGCTTATAATCCCAGCTCCTTTGGAGACTGAGGCAAGAGCATCGCTTCATCAAGGAGGCAGAGGTTGCAGTCAGCCAACACCATGCCACTGCACTATATAGCCTCAGTGACAAGAGCAAAACTCCATCTCAAAAATAAATAATATAATATAATATAATATAATATAATATAATATAACGTAAAATAAACCTCTCAAAATGCTGCCTTGGGACTATCTTAAAACTTGTAAGTGTAGAGATTTATTGCACAAAACCAAATTTTAAAGAGGGCATGGTTTGTATTGAAGATTTTGATTATAACAGGTTTGTTGATAACTTTAAAATAAATATCAGCTTCAATTTAATTACATAGCTTTTCTGTAAAGACTGCTTATATAATTTCTTCTATACCATTTTCCTTTCATGTAAATAAAACATAAAAAAACTATCAACAGTAGTCTCTAAATACATATGGTGATCTATTGTGATGAACTGTTTTCCATTTCTGCTATAGACGTAACAAAAGTTCTGTGAAACAAACCTTGTAACAGCAATAATTAAAGTTAACGGATTAATGGAACAGCCTGATTTTTTAGGAGCTGTCAGATACTGAAAGAATCAGGACTTCAGAAATAAATGAACTCTAGGAGCGGAAAAGCTGAAGCACATAATTAAATAGAAAACTCAGAGGAGTTTGACTATGTAAAGGAACAGGGAGAAAAAGTCACTGAGAAAGAGCAAGAAAAGCTAAAATAAAGAAATTAATGAAAGTCAGGGCTTATGGTGTCTCCAAGGAATTGAAATGTGACAAATCATGGAATGGGAAGGGAGATGGTAAGAATATGAATAGTATTAAGTTCAATCACTTAATACTTAGGCCTTGTTAGAAGCCTTCCAATGGTTCCCATCTCTCAAAGCATGAGTCAGGGATCCATTGAGACCTTGAGGGTGCACCCATTCCCCCTGTTCTCCCTACCCCCCACCCCCATCACTTTTTGCTTTCTCTTTTACTCCTCACCTTCTCCTCTCACTCCTTTCAAGCCAGCCCTGCCAGCATGCAGTTCCCCTGGCACTCCAGGCCTTTGCATTTGCTGATATCCCTGCTAGAATGCCCCTCCCCCAGAAATCCTCATGGTAAAAACTCCTTCACCTCCTTCAGGTTTTGCTCAGATATTAACTTTTCAGTGATTTTCTGCTATGCATGTTCTAATTTATTTATTTATTTATTTAGAGACAGGGTTTTGCTCTGTCGCCCAGGCTAGAATATAGTAGTATGATCATGGCTCACTGCAACCTCTGTCTCCTGGGTTCAAATGCTCCTCTTCCATCAACCTCCCAAGTAGATGGGATCACAGCATGCACCACCACACATGGCTACTGTTTTATATTTCTGTAGAGCAGGGTTTTACTATGTTGTCCAGGCTGGGCTCGAATTCCTGAGCAATGGCCTCCCAATATTCTGCATGTTCTATTTTAAATGGTGAACCCCTATAACTACCAATCTCCCCTACCCTGCTCTTTTATTTTCTCATAGCTGCTTCTATGTCCTAACATTTTAATTACATTGAATATCTGTCTCACCAACCACTAGACTGTAAGCTGTCAGATTTTGCCTGTGTTCACTGTTTCTCCAGTGCCTAGAATAGTGCTGGGCACATAATAAATGGTTTTTGATAAACATTGCCAAAGCAATCAATACAAACATGTGATTTTTCATTAGCATAATTAAAATTAGAATAATGAAACATTCATAACTTTTCCAAAGTCATTTTTTGAGCAACTGGGGTCGTCCTTGTGCCCGTGTTTTCTGTGTATTTTCTACACTGAACTTCTATAATGTTTTAAAAGGGGGTTTTTGTCTTTGTAAAAGACTAGACAGCTGTCTGAGATCATTTTAACTCAAGTACATTCAATGTCAGAGTGAGAAAGAATAAAAGTTCATTCTTTCAAGGCCTGTTCTTCCTATGAGCTTAAATAACATTTCGTTATTACCAGAAAGAGATTCATATCATGAAAATACCATGAAAACTTCACACGAGCAAATGCTTAAAATCATGATCCACTAAGTTAAAAGAATCACAAAATTCCCACCTCCCCATTTTAAAGGTGAGGAAACTGACCTAGGAAAGTTAAATTACTTCCTCATATTCAACTAGAACATCGCTGACGAAGTGGTGAGCAGGAGCTAGTCCTAAACAAAAGACTGAAACGTTACAGAATGACCTACCACATCAACATGTTGAAATGTAGTAAGAAGTTCAGATTGGAAATGCTCAGTCCACCATCCAACTAGGCCTTTATTTTCTCCATCCTGTTTCCATTTCATTGCTCAAAGATGCAGGTGAATGTTTTCTTATTTATTTATTTTTTTATTTTTGGAGACAGGGTCTTTGGAGTGCAATGGCACAATCTCGGCTCGTTGCAACCTCCACCTCCCAGGTTCAAACAATTCTCAAAACTCAGCTTCCTGAGTAGCTGGGATTATAGATGCCCACCATCTATAAAACGCCCAGTTAATTTTTGTATTTTTAGTAGAGACAGTGTATCACGATGTTGGCCAGGCTGGTCTCGAACTCCTGACCTCAGGTGATCTGCCCACCTCGGCCTCCCAAAGTGCTAAGATTACAGGCATGAGCCACCACACCCAGTATGAATGTTTCTTCATATCATTTGAACATTCAAGATTCTTTCTGCATTAAGATCCCTAGCAAAATAAACACTGTGATCACCTTCCTAAGTATTTTAGCATGTTCATGGGCTACTGTGCCTTCCAGACCCCACTCAACATTTGGCCTCTTACTCTAGCCCTTTGATTTCCCTGTTGACAGAAGTATAAGGCCAGCACATTTTGCAAATCTCTTACCCTTTTCAGTGGATGGCCTGTCAATTAACTCTCATGAAATCAAATGGAAGCAGCCTTTAGGGTATAAAAATGTGCTACTTATCTAATTCTTTTACTGAAAACTTGCATACATTCCATTGTTTTGCCATAAGTGGGGGAAAAAATAAATCTGGTGTTGTATTTTCGTTTCAGAAGTAGCAACAGCAGTTACTCCACACATGCATTCCCCAGGTCCCCAGACAGTCATCTCTGATGTTATAAGTGGCACAGAGGCAGATACTTTGGCAAACACAGTCTGTAAAATGAAGTTGCTATGGACCAAAATAACCGTATTGATTTTTAGTACAATTCAAAACACAAGGAAACATCAGTTTTCCAAATGGCACAAGCTGAAAAGGACAAGGAAAAATATATTGCAAATAGTGAAGAGAAGGAAAATAATAAAGACAATTACATTAGCAAACATCCTGGTGTTCTTTTTTCAGAACACCAAGATGGCTGTTGTTTGTTTTTTAAATCCAAAGAACTGAGAGGTCTGAATTATGTTGAACTGCTACTCATTTGTGGACATTGTGCTCACTACTGGAAGTCTGACCTTCAGAAAACAAAGCCTTATAATCCTTGGACATGTGAACATCTTATTTAAAGCCTCATTTTTTTTTTCAATTAATATCTCTCACTCTGATGGCAAATGGCAGAGCTGTACAAATTGTATTATAAATACATCATTTGGCCAAAATATCATTAAGTTTGCTGCAAGCAAATATTTTCCTTAGATATTGTTAATGAGGCAAAGCAGCTTTCAAGCCAGAGACCTCTGGATGTTGTGAATGAGGAGACGGCGGTCAGGACTTACCATGGCCCCCTCACTTGTTCTTTGGGCAACTTCTCGCTGTAGTCGGGCCACTGCCAACTTCTCCCTGGAGAAACAAAAGCACATGATTAGTTTGACCGTTCTCAAGGTAGAGGCGACACTGGCATGGCCATGAAACATTCTTTTGAGGTCTCTAGAGGAACTCCTTCCTTGGTTTAGCTCACTTCCTCCACTATACTTTCTATAAATATTTAAACTGGTCATGAATGCATTGTTTTCATTGAGTGTCATGGAAGACTTTTTTGCCATAGATTTTACAATAGCCAAATAAATGTTAAATGCTGAGTAGATGCCTTGTTTTAGTTCATCAACATACATCACTCATAAATACATGTTTCATGGCTATAATATTTTAGTTGTCTTTTCTCTATCAACTTTGCTTATACAATTTTAATTATTTTTATTTCTTTTGTTGCTTTCCACACCAATAATATTAAGAAGCAAACAAAACATAACTCCTTACTATTTTAAAAATAACAATAGAAAATCATTTGCATGCTTGCTACATAACAGGCACCACGCTGGGCATTGCATCTGTTCTCATTTGAGCCTGACAACAATCCCATGGGTGATTTCACTATGCCCATTTTATAGATGAAGAAACTGAGGTCCCAAAAGGCTAATACACTGAGTCCTCAGCTGGTATATAGTAGTTTTTTGGAATCAAATTTTAGATTTCCTTACTTCAAAGTCTAAATAAAAGTCTGCTTATCACTTTTCATTGTGTAGGTAATATAAAATGTAGATTTAAAATCAGATTATTTATTTTAGTACCCCTTATTTAACAATGGGATTCATTTTAGATCCCTTATAATTCTAGTTTCACTTAAAATATATCCAATATTCACCAACATTTTAAGAATACTTTTGTAAAGTGATAGATGCCTGCATTTTGGACAGCTTTTCAATTGTTCTTTAAAATAGTTGATAGATGTCATAGGGGTAAGTGAACTCTTCTGGTCCCTAAAATATTTAAAATAAAATTTTAAAATGTTAGCTTTAGTAAGGATTTCCCCTGATATTCTTCTACTACTATATTACTATCAAGATGAGAAACTATTTGAGTGATATTTCGCCCCTTAGTCTTCCCTTTGCACGGGATCGACTATATGCAAACATAGAGGATGCAGTTGAATCCCCAGAAATTTTTCCACTGGGGAAAATAGAAGTGAAAATCTCTTCTCTCCTAAGGGCCTGGATCTTTGAAGTGCCTATGACTACCAAGACGACATGTGCTTTTGTCTGGCTGCAGCTGGGCAGTCTTTTAATAGAAAAAGTTCTCTCTGAATAAATACCTAAAGGCACAGACTAGAAGAAGGGAGACTAGACTAGGAGACATTCCAGAGTGACTAGACTAGGAGACATTCCAGGTGTACAAGTTTTGGGAGCCTGTGGCAGGACCTGTGAGTACACCTGTAAGAAGGGGCAACAGAGTAGATAGGAAGGAGCCACTAAGTGATGGAAGCCATGTGCCAAGTAATCAAGGCAGAAAGCCCATGTGTGTTCTCTGACTCAAGTCCTGATGAACAGATCAAAGAAGTTCAATAAAAAGAACGAATTAATGGAACAAATAATTGAAAAAGAAGGATATGAGTGACTTCTGTTTTAATATGAAAATTAAACACATGAATTTATCTCTTCTCTCCCTAGAAACTGTTAAAAATGTAGTATAGAGGTAACACTGGCAAATATTTATAAAGTCAAAGAAAACAGGAGACTCACATATTCCATACTCTATGAACCAGCAATTCCAGTCTGAGGTCTAAAGTGAACAGAAATATAAGTATATGTTCACCAAAAGACATGTACCTGAATGTTCATAGTAGCACTTTAGTAACTTTATAAGCTGGAAATGCACACACTCATTAACAATAGAACAGATATGTCAACTTTAGCATAGTTACATGCTGGAATACTATACAACACTGAAAAGGAATAATCTACACTTAATCACGACAATGTACAGAATAGCATAAATATATGGTTGAGTAACAGAAGCAAATACAAAATGTATATACTTTATTTCCTATTTATATAAAGTGCAAATAGAAGCAAATCTCATATACAGTTTGAGAAGATAAGAAAAAGAAATAAAATACATGGATATCAAAAAGGAAGAGGTAAAACTGTCTCTATTTACAGATGACATTATTTTCTAAGTAGAAAATCCAATGAAATTTACTACACAACTTATGAGTGAACTTAGCAAAGTCAGAGATAAAAGCTGATGAACAGAAATTAATTATATTTTATATACTAGCAACAAACAATTGGAAAATAAAATTTTAAAGCATCTATTTATAATAATGTCAAAAAATAAAACATTCAGGAAAGACATTTAGCAAAAGATTTGCAAGACTGCCATACTAAAAACTACAAAACACTGCTAAGAAAGATTAAAGGAGATTAATAGAAATACACACCACATTTGGCCGGGCGTGGTGGCTCACGCCTGTAATCTCAGCACTTTGGGAGGCCGAGGTGGGTAGATCATGAGGTCAGGACATCGAGACCATCCTGCCTAACATAGGGAAACTCTGTCTCTATTAAAAATACAAAAAAATCAGCTGGGTGTGGTGGTGGGTGCCTGCAGTCCCAGCTACTAGGGAGGCTGAGGAGAATGGTGTGAACCCGGGAGGCGGAGCTTGCACTGAGTGGAGATCGCACCACTGCACTCCAGCCTGGGCAACAGAGTGAGACTCTGTCTCAAAAAAAAAAAAAAGAAAGAAAAAGAAAGAAAGAAAGAAATATATACCACATTCATGGATTGAAAGACTTAATATTATTACACTGTCCAAATCTATATCAAATAATAAATTCTTTTTCACTGAGATTTATAACTCTACCAAATAAAAAGCAAGACTTGGTAACGAGAAACAAGAAATCCAATAAAGAATTGGAATTTTTTTCTTTTTTCTTTTCTTGGTAAACTCCTGGACAACAGCTATGTAGGAATCCAGAGAATAACCAATCTGGATTGCAGCAAGAGGATGGAGAGCCTCAGGAGGATGACTCCAAGAATAAAACAAAGTTGAATCAAAGTAAATTACCTATGTGTTTGTAAGTATTAAGAAGAGTTGTAGAGTTTTATTTTAAAGCTTAAGATAAGAAATTGAAACATGAAAATCTAGGGCAATGGTAGGAAGTGGCAATTATTCATGCTAGAAAAAACGAAGTTATTCTAGAAATGTAATTCTAAGCTTCCACTAAACTCAGCTGTGAATGACATTTACTTTATCATTGTAATTATTAACTAAATTAATTTACTCTTTAATGAAAAAAATTAGAGAAAGGGAAGCATAGAGAAACAGGTGGTACAGAAACACTAAAATCTTATCTTCCATAATAGAAAGATAATACATAACGTTTAAAAGTGATCTAGAAACAGAAATTCAAGCATATTATTTAGATACAAGGATGCAAAACTTAGAAAGCAGATCTAGAAGAAAGGGGAGTGACTGTGTCAGAGGAGTAAGATGTAGAGCAGGGAAGGCGATGTGTACATCTTATAGATGTTATCATTGCATTTGATTTCCAAAGTATGTGCATGTATTACTTTGATCTAAAATCTTCTCAAAATGTGTATTTTTTAAAACCAAATGACTCATGTTATTTTTATTAAAACATTATAATAATACATTACTAGAAAGATAAAGGATATATTATTTACCAACGGAAGATTCAGCATCAAATGACTCATTGCCTTGGACGTGAGAGGCACCTACTGAGAAGCTTTGGAAAATTAAGGCAAAATAAGAAGTCACTATAAGCAACGAGTCTTTGGACAAACGTTTTTAAGTACATACTACAAACAGTTTAACAGGTTACAGAGATATTTTAAATTTAAAAGTTTCGGCCGGGTGCGGTGGTTCACGCCTGTAATCCCAGCACTTTGGGAGGCCGAGGCGGGCGGATGACGAGGTCAGGAGATTGAGACCATCCTAGCGAACACGGTGAAACCCCGTCTCTACTAAAAATACAAAAAAAATTAGCCGGACTCGGTGGCGGGCGCCTGTGGTCCCAGCTACTTGGGAGGCTGAGGCAGGAGAATGGAGTAAACCGGGAGGCGGAGCTTGCAGTGAGCCGAGATCGCGCCGCTGCACTCCAGCCTAGGCGACAGGGTGAGACTCCGTCTCAAAAAAAAAATAAAAATAAAAATAAAAAAATAAAAAAAAATAAAAGTTTTTCTTTACGTTTTTAATGAAGTATAAACTATGCAGAAAAATTAAGAAATCATAAGAGCACAGGTTNGGGAGGCTGAGGCAGGAGAATGGAGTAAACCGGGAGGCGGAGCTTGCAGTGAGCCGAGATCGCGCCGCTGCACTCCAGCCTAGGCGACAGGGTGAGACTCCGTCTCAAAAAAAAAATAAAATAAAATAAAAAAATAAAAAAAAATAAAAGTTTTCTTTACGTTTTAATGAAGTATAAACTATGCAGAAAATTAAGAAATCATAAGAGCACAGGTTGCTGAATAATCACTAAGTGAACAAGTCCCTATTAGTCCCACCTAAGCAAAAAAGCAGGAACACTGCCAGAATACCAGAAGCTACTTTGATGCTAATGATAATTAACTTCCTACACCAATACCTGAATTCACTTGCCACACTCTTTTCTCTGTATACTGAAACATGGAGACATTTAACTTCTCATCTAAAGTATATTAAACACATTATCTCATATTTTACTCGACTGTTTATTCAATATATTTTTCCTCTAAATAAGACCATAAGTTCCTCCTTGACCACAAAAGTAGCAACCAAATATGATGATCCATTCATTTTTGCAGGTGGTCAGTTGTGGGGTAGTTAATATCTTACTGTAACAGCTGTTTGCCTGAATGGAGATTTAGTTCATCTCTTTAACAACTACTAAGGCCCCTTAGTAGGAACAAAATAAATATTTGTGACTTGCTGAATGAGGAATCAGTTACAGAATCTAATACCAACTTGCCTAGTATAACAGAATTTTAAATAATATTACCATTTTGCATTGACATAGTACATAATGCAGGTACACTGCACAGATACACCCTGATTCCCACAGGGTATCCTCTGGTTCTAGTTGACCACAAAAGCTTTTTTACATACATTCCAAAATTATGAAAAGTACAACTTCCATAGACCACCAGGTAAATATCTGAGTAAGCTTCAACAGAGTGAATTCCAAAGTAAGAGCACTGAATGAGGGGACTGTAGAACAGTAGTTCCCAAATATTTCAGTACTGAGTTCTCAAATATTTGACCCTTTTGTATGCAGAGAAATTGAGGATCCCAAAGAGATTTTGTTGTTATGGGTTATTATCTATTAATATTTATGACATATAAATAAAAACGTAATCTATTAAAATATTTGTTAAATCACCAAAAGCCAATAAACCCATGCCAACATAAGTAAAACATTTTATTAAAAGTCATCCTAAACAGTAATTCCAAAACAAAAATACATTTTGCAAATACAGGGAAAAAATAAATTTTGTGAGAAGAGTGATACTGCTTTAGAATTTTCCAACTATCTTTAATGTCTGTCTTAATAGAAGACAGGTGTATTCTCACATCTGCGTCAGCATTTAGTCTGTTATGACAGAACATGTCATGTGACTTCTAGAAAACACCACTCATGAAAGCTGAGTGAAAAAGGCAAATATCATCTTAGCGTTATGGCAAAAATAGTTTTGACCTTGCAGATCCCTTGAAAGGGTCTTGGAGATACCCAGGGTCCCAGGACCAAACTTTGAGCACTTCAACTGAAAGACAGATACAGAACTAGGACAGTAAGAATGTTCTAGAAAATTGCCTTGAATCCTCATTCCTAATTATTGAAGCTTCAGAGAAAGATTTAATATATATGCTAATGGTATGTTAATTTCTCACAAGAGCAGTGTAACATAAAAGAGACATTTCCAGGAACAGATCAAAAGTCTATCTTATCCCCATCATCCTACTAAATGATAAAAGAGTCCTAATATAGTGTAAATGTTAGGAACATCATTACTTTATGCTTAAAAGAGATGGCCTGTATAAACTATTAGGACTGTCACACTGTAATGTGCTTCTCAAATCTTATTAATTCAATTTGAAAGAAAACCTTAATGGTTTTAGTCATTACATAGTTTTTAAAAAGGAAAATACTATATTAATAAGTCATGAAATTTTGTAGACTGTCCACACATAATATTCTGTGGCATTCAATAAAGAAGGAAGAAAATGAACGAATCAACATTAAGGGGCTATCTCTAAAGGGGCAGCATTATAGCCACTTGATTTGGTGAAACAGAGAGTAAAATACATAAAAATTAGAAACACCCTTCTATATCTGACCTACCATCACATGAATGGAGAAATGCCCAAATTCAAACAGCCATGTGGAAACAGGTGATGCAAATGTGGAAAATTTCATAGTAGTGTAGGCCACGGGGGAGGCAATCCCCAACCCCAGCCTGGCTCCTAGCCTTCCATATCGACAACTGGGGAAACTGCTTAGGTGTAGACAACTGGAAGTTACCCTGACTCAGGGCAGCTAGGTGATTAAGGAGCAGAATTTGCAAGAACAGCAAACACAATGTGTTTTGGGGACCATGCTCCATAACTGTTTTAAAACATTTATGCAGGAAATGCAACAGAGATCCCTCAGGGGTCCGAGGGACAGTTCAGGGTCCTCCCATGGAGTCAGTGGGCAAAGCCAGTGGCAGCTCAGTCCCACGACAGCAAAAGTACTCCAACTCTGAGCTATTTTATGTATTAGGCTTCTGGATTATATCCCCTTTGAAAAGTGGTTTTCCAATGCTAAAACACAACAAACAAGGGATTCTTTCTTTAGGTTCAGTAACTTGTATATTCCAAATATTTCAAGTCCTTGCGTGTACATTTTACATCAGCTGGATTTTTTTTAAGTAGAATTTGTATTTTATTTTGCATGAAAATGTTATTTTGTATGAAAGGGTCTTTCTTTTTTAAAACTAAGGAAGTGGTGAAGTTCTTGACGTGGTATAAACCTCTACGATAAAATACTCAGGATTTCTAGATGTTATTTCTGGAATCAAATTATCAACTCAATCAAAATATTAAAAATAAATGGTCCTGTCTTTTTCACAGAATCTCATTTGTCCTTGAGTTTAGTAGTTCCTGGCATGACATATCTTCAAACCCCCATGGTCCCAAGATATGTGCGAAACCAACTGGGACTAGCATCTTTTTCATGCAAATTCAAAGTTCTCACAAACAGCTTTGTGTAGAAAATAAAGAATGCTGGATTTGCACGCTGCCCAAGACAAACTAAATACACTCACATACACATACACCCTTGCTCCTCTTTAAAGACCTCGGTTCGTCGGCTGGAAACAGACAACTGTGCTTCTGCAAAGCATCATTGTGTTGTTTTGTGTTTGTGGCAAGGCCAGTAGCTCATTATGAAGTGGGTATTGACTTTATGATTGCCAAACAAATGCACAGGGCTATTTTATCAAGAGCTGTGGATTCTTATTTATGGAACAGGTATAAAAAAAGAATATAAAGAACATACGCACGATGAAACAAGAGACCACAGTACTTACTTCTCTTACAGTTAAATGTAAAGATAACTTTTCTCTCTAGGAAGAATGAAACAGAGGTACTCTTCTTATTCAATTTTATATCCAAATGGAGAATTAGTTCCAGGTTTCTAAAGCCCTTCAACATAGCCCCAGACTGTCTGAACTAAAGATCGCAAAAAACAACGTTTTGTATGTTTTCTATATTCTTATACATTCTTCAGAATACCACTGACGCCTCTGCAAGTTAAGCGCATGGAAATAGTGTTCCCAATGAAGTCAACAGGATGTTGGCATTTGTAAAATTCAGAAAAGACCTGCAAGGTTTGCATATTTAAACAAAAAGCATTCCCCCAAAGAGAAAGCAACTTGCAGAGGGGGAATATATTCAGTTTGTAACGTGTGGAGACCTCAGGCTGCAGGGTGCTACAGAGCCATCTGTTGCATGAGTGTCCCAGGGCACGCCTGTTGGGAGACAAATCAATGTTCCCTTGCCACTCTTCAGGAAGCCCAGGACTTGCACCCACCCCGAATAGGAGAGAATGGAGATGCTGTGTGCCCCACTCTCCACCAGGCAGATGGTGCCCCTGTGAGGATGCCCTGATAGAAGAACAGCAAGGGCACTTAGTGTAAGTGGAAATAATTATTTCTACTCATTGTAAATCTCATGGTCCCAAATACCCTATACATGCAATGCACTTAAAAGGTATGGATCCAGCTCACATCAAGCAAGCTTGTGACAATGTGAAATACTCTGTGATTTGATGAACATGTAGGATGATTTGTGTAATCACTTGATCTTTGTAAAAAAATAAAGTATAACAAATCACCATGCTTACATATGAATTTAAAAAGGAAAAATTTTCTTGGGCATCTTAGCAATCGAAAGTCAGTTTCCTTTACTGTGGTAAAGATATTGCAATATTAAAGAATCCCATAATACTCTCCCTACAAAACTCTAGGTTCATGTTAGTTTTGATTTTTAGGTTAAGATTCTATAAAGTATTTAAAACTTACTTATGTTTATGTGTTAAATATACCTATATAGGTTTTTATTAATTCAGAATATTCTGCTAACTGATACGATACAATCCAACAATAATGGAAATGTTTACACATTCAGCAAACACTTAATGTGAGTTTACTACAGGCCTGGTACCATTCTAGGGTCTGAGAAATAAACATAAATAATAATACAGTTCCAAATTCAAAGACTTCAAGATTGATAGACGGAGAAAGCATGCCTACACACATGCCTACACACCAATGTCATAAGACGCAGTAAGTACAACACTCTGTATTCAAAGCCAGATTTTAAAACACAGTAGGTGACTATTTTATCAAAAGATCAAATCTAGACTTCCTTTAAATAAGAAGGCAATTTCTGCTATTTCTAAGATTTTTTCAGTTTCAGACTTTTCAGCAACAAATTACATACAAGAACAGATCTGTCCTCACAAATATTTTAATTAGGAAGAATGTCTATTACATGTTCTATGCTATTCTCTAAATTCATTAAGTCTTTTGAAGGCAATGCTGTTAGACTTTTGTTCAGCACCAAGGTCTGCCACTTTGGTGCCAGGATTTTATTCCAGGTCACTTCTTAGAGAGACATGGGCCTATTTTACTTTTCTATTTAAAAAGATAATCGTAATAGCTGATATTTATTGAATAGTTGATACGTCAGGTACTATTCTAAACACCTGACACGATATACTTAAACCTCAGAGAATCCCATGAGGTAGGTATTATTATCATCTCTATGATACAAAAGTTAATCAAACTTTTTGGATTAAGAACCCCTTTACACTCTGCAAAAAAATTACTGAGAATCCCAAAGAGCTTTTGTTTTGTCAGTTATGTTGACTGACATTTACCATCTCCAAAATTAACTTAAAAATATATATTAATTCAAAATAGCAATAACAGTTCTATTACAGGTTAACATAAACATAATTATAAAATTAACTATAATTTTCAAAAATACAATAAAACAAGTGGCACTGTTTTATACTTCTACAAAAGTCTTTAATATCTGGCTAACAAAAATGACATCTGGATTCTCATATTTGCTTCTATTCATACATTCAGTGTGCTGCAATGTCACATATGGGGTGGCCTCTGGCAAACCACCGTATACTCATGAGAGAATGAGAACAAAAAAGGCAAATGACACCTTAGTATTCTTATAAAATTCCTAGTATTCTTATAAAAATTCTTATAAAAAACTCTTAAAAAAATAACATCTTAGTATTCTTATTAAAAAATAGTTATAAAATAGTTTTGACCTCGTGGATCTCTAAAAAGGTCATAGGGCCCCCAGAGGCTCCTGATATGCAGCAATGCCTGCCTCCCATGGATAAATGGAGGCTGCTCATGCAGGCTGGAAAGAATGCCTATTATCCCACTGCTCAAAAATTTAAATATGGCCATTCATGTTTTTACAAATAAGTAAAATAGCAACAAATACATATTTAGCTATAATCCTATTTGTTAGAATGTGTGCCTCTGTAACTACCACTGCCTGTTACCACTGTCTCTACTGCTAGGGAGGTCATCACAAATAATGCAAGAATTGGGGTCTCCACGGACACAACACATATTTGACCATTTTAATGTGAATCAATGGGAAAACCCAGGAACACACTGAATTCCAAGTACTATAAATCCTCATTCTTGCGAAGTAGAAGAAAAATACGAATCAAACACCCAATATAAACCTATAGGCATAGGTTTCGTTTCAGTTAACATCTCTCTCCACCCTATATTGTTTCCCTGTGAAGATATCACCAAATGTCTATATTGCAATTAGATAGATGATTACTCTCATTTATTCCTTGGGGCACAGGGTCATACACTGAAATCTTAAACAGAAGATTCAATTAATCATCAACCTTCCCCATTTCTGGTGGGTCCCAAGAATAAGAGCCCGGTGGCGATCTGGTACGCACATGAGAACAGGTTTGCTCCTCTGAGGAGGCCAAGACCCATTCTCTCCCAACACAGAGGCGCCCTGGGGAGTCACCCGCCACACAGGCCATGACAATGTCGAGTGCCAGGTGCACCTGTCATGTGGGCAGATGGGGAGACCAGCGGCGGCAGTCCCTGAGTAATGGTTAAATTAATTAGCCTTTCCACAGCAGATCATTTAATTACTCATCCCCTCTGACAGTTCGGGTGAGAGCAGATTTTAGAGAAACTTTTAGAGCCACAACTCATATGAAAGAAATGTCTTTATATACTTTTTTCCAATACGTAATATCACTGTTGCCCCCAAAACTTTAAAACAGCAACAAAATCACTCTGATTGTATGCTTTAGGAGACTCTATTAACATCCATAAAGCATAAAAGTCAGTAAGTTGAAAGTGTGTTCTAAGTTGTGGATCTTCACAGGATTTTGTGCAGTGAGGTCGGTCAGCAGGAAACTCAACAGGACTGGCATGTAAAACTCACCGACTTTGGAAAAGCACGAGAGTTTAATATATTGCACTATGCCAATTAGGGAATATACCCCAATCCTCCCAAAAATTAACACAGAGACTTTTTAAAGAATTCAGTGTATTGGAATATAGAAATAGTAAACACAAACAAACAAAAACCCTAATTTTAGTGGCCTGACTTTCTGAAGGTCTGTTTACCACAGGCTTATCCTTATGGAGCTTTATGGAACTTCTGGAAAATAAAAAGTAGCTCTCTACATCCTTATCCTATATATGTATTCTCAAAATTGTTTTTCTGCTCTCAAGAACAGTGCCTCGAATTACACCCAGATTTTCTTTCATTCATTCATTCATTCATTCATTCATTCATTCATTTATCCATCCATATAGTCACTCATGCAGTCCATGAAGTAATAAGTGCCTTCTTACCTACTTATCTCCCTAGTGGGAGGTAAGTCCCTAGAAGGCTATGATTTTGTGGTCTTTGTGCATCCGCATCCAGGGCATGAACATATCCTTAATAATTAAAAGATCACACTTCAGAACAAAAATGGTCTCATTGACTTGAGGCAAGATTACAAACGCCTTCACTCATATTCAATATCAGAAATTAATCCCATGCTCCAGATCTGGACAAAATAAACCAATAAAACCATGCAAGCTACCTGTAATCCCTACTACTACAGTCATAGGTCTAGCATTTTGCACATTTTAGATGCTCCGTATATTACTGGTAATAAATATCCAGTGAAGAAGTGAATTTGTCCTTCTGGGTTTTCTCCTTTTTATTTCTACTCGGAACTGTCAGCTTTCATTAGAATAATATAGCTTTCATCCCCAAATTTTTGATGAACTTGGAAGAGCCTGATTTTAACACAATACTGAATTAAAGTAACCCATTCTCTCCTCCACCTCTCTGGTACAGAGTGAAATCCCAAAGCACTCCTACCTAAAATGTTTCTACAATACATATTAGAGCAAAAATCCCCCTAATTTTAATACAGATACTTCTAATCTTAACTCTAGCAATTACTTCTTCCTTGAGTGTAAAGTCAAACATTTAAAAAAAAAAAAAAGCTTTCCTTGAGATATATACTTCTTATAAATCACTGAAGAACCACTTACTTTCTTAATTATGATGGAAAATCTGAGTTTCTGAATGGGTATTCCTTACGTTGGCACGCTTTCTAAGAAACTTGGAATTCCCTGTGTTTCCAGGTACACCCCACCCCTTCTGCAACCCCACTTTGCCACCCTGATATTTCTTCCTTAAATTTTAAAATTCCACTAAAATAAATCTAGGTTTGTGTTATCTCTAACAATTAAGACAAACTTTTTAAAACAACAGAATTTTATTAATAATGTTCAAGTTGTTCCATCAATTTTGGTAACATTCAAAACAGATCAACTATATGTAGCTTAATATGGAAAGGGAATTCTTGAAGAAAAAAAATATACTAATCAAACATGCTAATCATCTCCTAAGGAGCATTACATACCTGTGGGGAAAGGGGGGTGACAATAGCTCTTACATGACAACTAATTTAGTTTTCATAACTTTCAATTACATATGGCTCTGAAATCTCATTCTGTCTCTGTTTTGACAAAGACCCCAACATAGTATCTGTGAGGAGGCGTCAGCCATTCATCTAGGCTCAGAAAAAGAAAGTTTGTGAGTTCCAAAGGGAAGAGTTGAAGGAGGTACTGATGGAATCCCTGGTGGACTGTCACAGAGGAAAGTTTATATATAAAACATTCCGTTCAGCTCAACAAAATGGTGATTTTATTATTATTATTATTATTATTATTATTATTATTATTTGAGATAGGGTTACCCTTTGTTGCCCAGGCTAGAGTGCAGTGGTGTGATTATGGCTCACTGCAGCCTCAATCTCCTGGGCTCAAGCAATCTTTTTACATCAGCCTCCCTAACTGGGATCACAGGTGTGTGTCATCATGCCCTTCCGATGCCCTGCTCTTTTTTTTTTTTTTAATGGAGTCTTCCTCTGTTGCCAGGCTGGAGTGCAGCGGCGTGATCTCGGCTCACTGCAACCTCCGCCTCCCGGGTTCAAGTGATTCTTCTGCCTCAGCTCCCGAGAAGCTGGGACTATAGGTATGGGCCACCACACCCAGCTAATTTTTTTGTATTTTTAGTAGAGACAGCGTTTCACCATGTTGGCCAGGATGGTCTCAATCTCTTGACCTTGTGATCCACCTGCCTCGGCCTCCCAAAGTACTGGGATTACCATGCATGAGCCACCACGCCCGGCCACCCCACTCATTTTTTAAAAATGTTTCGTAGAGTCAGGGACTTGCTCCATTGCCCAGGCTGATCTTGAATTCCTGGGCTCAAGCGATCCTCCCACTTGAGCCTCCCCAAGTGCTGGGATTACAGGCATGAGCCGCCACACCGGGCCCAAAAAGGTGTTTTTTAGGCTAGATTGAAAAGCTATCAATCTATTCCACAAATATTATGTTGCTTACTAAGTTGGAGGACCTTTGCTAGGTTCTACAGAAACTACAATGATGAGTGAGACTCAGTCCCTGCAGTCAAGGAGCATTCGGTCTCAGAATACAGGTAACATGTCTGTGGTTCAGCATTATGAGTTGAAAAGTGTCCCTCAAAAATGCATACATAGAAGTCCTAACCCCCAGTACTGCAGATGTGGCCTTAGAGACAGGGGCCTTTACAGAGGTAATCAATTTCAAATAAGGTCACTAGAATGGGCCCTAATCCAACAGGGGTGGAGTTCTTATAAAAAGGGAAAATTTGAAGACAAACACACACACACACGGGAAGAACACCACATGAAAGCATACATTGGGGTGATGCTTCTACAAGCCAACAAACAGCAAAGATCGCCAGCAAACGCCAGAAGCCAGGAGAGAGGCATGGAACAGACTCAGAGGCAACCAACCTTGTCAATACATCTTGGACTTCAGTCTCCAGAACTTCAAGACCAACCTTTGTTGTGTAAGCCACCCCTTATCTGTAGTACTTTGTTACAGCAGCTCTGACAAACTAATACAACCAGATATATTTTAATATAAAATCTATCAACTATGTATGTTTGCACATAATCCACATCTATATGAATATACATATACACATAGCTTGGGAAGATACAATGGGTGCTCCAAGCAAAGTGTGATGTCCTTTGGGCAGAAGGAGTGTTTGATTCTGACCAGGAGAATCAAGGAAGACTTCAAAGAGGAAATGGCAGTCACATTTTACAAAAGTTAAGAGCCATAAAAGTCAGATGTCAAACATGAAAATTTATAACTCTAGAGCTATAAACTCTTTACTGCAAAGTAGGTTTTTTTTAATCAAAGGAACTTCTTTAACACGCCATTTCTCAAGAGTTCAAGATGACTATATGCATGATCAAATGGCACACTTGAGAGCTAAACATCCACAGGCACACATAATCTCAGCCATACACATTTTTCGTACGTTCATTTTCATATTCTTTTTACTAAGTCTACTGCTATACCCAGTATAAGATGCTCCCTCAGTGCTTTATTAGAGGAATATTGACTTAGTTCATATTCCAGAGTGGAGATGGTTTGCAAACACATGTATATACTCTCTGGCTGCCCCATTATTGGAGCATATGTTGGCCACTTGTATGTGTAAGGAGTTAGGTGACCTGTGGTCTTGAAACTGGTCTGCCCATAACCAAGTCCTCATTAACTCAGGTCTCTACCCAACTGAGCCATTATTAAATCTCAGGAGCACTATAAATTTACTGACTTTTATAAACCATTCAACTTAATAGCCTTCTCTAAAGCATTTGGTAAGAGTAATTTGATGCTCTGATCATCTGCCAATTCATGTTTACGAGTTCATAACATATCAGAACCCATCTCACTTTCCTTTCAGAGTCATTTTCATCATTGAGCTTTGTATCCTGTTTAGATTCTTCTTTTCTAATCTTTTCAGGACTGTATGAGTTGGGTTTCTCCTGGTTGTAAGTAACAGAAACAAACTTTGGCTAGAATAAGAAAGAGGAAGTATTTATTGAATGTGATATGGTATTTCAGGAGGAACTGAACCACCAAACTCTAGGAGAAGCAAGAGGTGGGTGAGCGGCAGGGATCTCTGCAGCAAGAATTTATATACCTCTTGACTTGACTCTCCAACGATGCCCTAGTTGGAGCTCTGAGGACTCCTGGTTTCTACTCCGTCAGTTCCACGTTTTAATTCCCTGGAGTAAGATTCTGATTGGCATAGCATAGGTGAGGCACACACCCTGAAGTGATCAGCTTTGACCTGAAGGCAGGGTCATATAGCACAGTCTCAGATGTGGTCCTGTCCCTTATAGGATGGGGGCAGTTCTAAGAGAAGGAAATAATTGTTAGAGTCTACCACATGGGTGGAAAATTTATACTTTTATTACACCATCCTTTCTTTGAAAAACACTTCTATATATTTGTTAATTAATCCTTACTTGGACCTGTAGCAAAAAAATAACCAGATCTCTTTTTTTTCTTTTGGAACTCAATAGTTTTTGCATCCATTTCAATTAGATTAACTCCATTTGAGGTATGCCATTAAATACTTTACTTGCATTGAGCCTACATCTTGTTTTTTTCATGCTATCTTGACCCCTTCCTAGTTATTGTGACTTAACAATTTATATTAAGCACATTCTTCATTCTTCCCTCTAGAACACTTAACCAGCTTAAGTCTATATATTTCTGTGTATTCTCACTGTCTCCATGGTCAGCACATTTTATACTGTGCAGATTCCTAGAAAAGTTGACTATGAAACATTGTGTACATGCTCACAAAATTGTATATTAGAGCCAGAGAGTATAGTCTTAGGAGGCACACAAACAAATTAGAAAGTATCTTTCTGTTCTATTCCTGTCCTTCACACCATTACCAGGAAGACTGCTCAAAATAACAAGATTTCAAGAAACAGACCCTTTTAAAAGAATGTCCATTGTAAAAATCCAGAGAATAAAAGAGAAAGCCAGACTTCCCTATATTCTTTGTAAAAAAATTGAATCATGACCAAATGTGGACAATATTCAATTAGTACCTGATTTGACAAGTAGCTGAAATCAATAATAAAGTCAACAATGAGAATCTTCAGAGGGAAAAATAAAAGAATCTAATAAGAGACAGCCTAGAATCTTAAGAGAGGCGAAATGAATGGAACCAATCTGTAAAATAATATATATTCCACCAGGTAAAACTCTGAAAGGAAGAAAAAAATTCTTAGATGTGTAACCATCTAAGGTCTCAAGAGAGGTAAAAGTGTTTCAGAAAACAGGAAAGCAATTGGTGGGCAAACAACAGGAGATGTTTTTGTAGAAAAAAAAAAAAAAAAAATAGGATAACAACCAGGCAGAAAAATTCTGTCAAAACAGGCTATTGGAAACTTTCTGTTTATGTGTAAATAAATCTAAGCATTCAGAATTATCATTTATTTCACTGACACAGTGAGAGAGAACAAAGTAAGAAATGAGGGCATTTCTTGTATCTTAACACAAGAGAGGGGAAAAGCAAATAGTGAGTTCAGACACAGAGCTAACAAAAAGCCACTTCCTAAAGGATATGAGATACCCATCGTGCCTGAAGGCAGATGATAGGTCTGGTGCTGAGCACAGTCTTTGAACATATTTTGTTTACATTTAAGATAAAAGAGGATAATGATTAAATTTATATAGTAATTACATCCCAAGTACTTTACGTTAGTTATTAACTTATTTAATCCTTACCCCAACCATAACATAGGTGATATTATTTTCCCCATTTTACAGATGTTGAAAATAAAGTACAGAGAGATTAAGTATCTTCCGCAAGGCCCTAGAGCTACGCCTGGGCACAGGCACTCTTGGCACCAAAGTCCTCATTCTTAACCTTAACGCTATGCTAGCAACATGATTCTAGTTGGAGTTATGATTTTTACATTACATATGGTTGTTCAGTAATCTGGCCACACACACACGCACACACACACACACACACACACACACACACACACACACAGAGAAAACCTCGATTAATTTCATGGGAAGCTCTCAAAATCCATTTTAATTCATCATGGGAGTCAGACACTGTTCTGCTTGAGTTCGGAATCCCAGCTCTTCCACGTACCAGCTCGCTGGCTAGGGAAAGTTACTCGCTCTCTCTCTGTGGGAGTGTATCTTTATTTACAAACACACACCGCCCCTTTCCGTTGGGAAGATTTTACTTCCCCACCCCACTGATATTAGACTTGGCATCTCACTTGTTTTGAGCAATAAATCATGGATAGAAGCAGCACACATAACTTCTGGGCAGAAAACCCTAAGAGCCAGACAAGATCTGCCGTGTTCTCTCATTATGATCAGCAATGGTCAAGGAGGACACCGGCCTGGGTCCTGAAGTGCACATACCTTAGCAGAGTAGCTGACCCACCACAGACATCTGGATAAGGATGCCACTGTGTTTATAACCCACTAGGATCTGGCGGTCATTTGTTACCATAACATAACCTCCTCTCTCTACTCATACACTCTCTGTGCCTTAATGTCCTACCTCCTTCTAGCATTGCTGTGGGCATTAAATGAGTTATTCTTATAAACTATATAGATAAGAAACAAAGTATTAGTGAGCCAGATACTGACCTGAAGAGTGCAATTAGAGAAAAGAACACTAGAGGAAATATTCCCAATACTAATCAAATCAAATGCTTTTCTGGTTCTCAAATCCTTTCAGCTGATTTCTAATGTTACACTGGTCACCCTGCGAGTTTTTTGCAAACTTCTTCTCTTCAATGCTCCCTTCTTGATCCAGTAATAACACATTTATTTACATATAATTCAGGGCTTCACTCTTGCTGACCCAAAGGCTCCAGACAGCTTTCCTTCTATAAAATGTGGTTGTTTACTTAGACCATGAAGATATTCCTCCTCCTTCCATTTTCCTCTTTTCCCTCAGCTATCTTTTTCTGAAACCAACTTCAACACTAGTTTCCCATATACAGGATGCATTTTTAGTGAGATATTAATAGCTGTTACCTCTTTGTTTTTATAGGTAAAGGATTAGAAATCACTTTGACAAGTTTCTTTGTTTCTTGAGTTTTGACAGGCTTCACTTTGCTAATGTACAAAATTTTATAATAAAGCATCTTACCAATTAATGTTCTACACAGTTTTTAGGAGATGCTGCTGCCAACCATTCCAAATATGTTGTAATGAGCAGACAGCAAGACATCTCATGTCCAAGGGAAAGATATTGTGAGGCTCCCTCCAAACCATCTTATAAATCATAGACTACTACATGAGGGTCTTTGAGAACAATACCCTCATTTTAGTGATAAGAAATGGAGGCTCAAAGAATAAAGAATGGAGAAAACAGAGGCTCAAAGAGGTTGAGTATCTTATTGAGAAAAATCAAAGTCAGTTAAAGAGTAAAAGTGATTACAATAGAGTCATCCATGGATTCAAACTGGTCCTCTTTCCAGGGATGACTGTGTTTAAAAGGAAAACACATGGAAATATGAGTACATCTGTCTAGACTAAAAGACATGTTCAAAATCAATCAACATATTCACCCTTTGTTACCTAGCATCTTACTGGGTTTTAATCTGGCCCATTCATGAAAGTCAAAGGGGTTCCTGGGGAAGGTGACAATTAACAGAGCCAAGTCTAACTAAGCTCATGTGTGAAGAACTTTGGAAGGGATGAACCAGGATCTAGGCTTATCTAAACTAAGATATAACACAGACAGCAAGTTACTCATTCCATTGAAAGGCTTTATTTGGTACTTACTTGCTGTTATTTATATAACTCACTAGCTATTTGCTCTGAAACAACAATGATTAGAATGGCTCTCATATCCAACAAAACACTGAAACAGGCAACAGACAGGGTCAATCCTCAGAAAACAAAAAAAAAAAAAAAAAAAAAAAAAAAAAAAAAATACTAACGGTACCTACAACTGCTTTTCACTGTTATCAGTGTCAAATAAAACCAAAAGTTATTCTGCACACTTACCACTCTCGTGATCTCTAAATTTCTCTGAAAGAAATGTATCAAAGATTAATAAACCTTACAAGAAAACAAATGGAACATGTAAATTGCCGAGGAGTTTGTTCCCTTTAGTTTTATTCCAGTGATTTTCCCAAACCCAGAAGAAAGACATTTGCTAAAGCTCTGTGTGACTTCTAGCAAAAATCACTTCCCATGTAACTAAATAGGTACAGAAAGGACACACTTTTTAAGTGGATAATGATAAAACTCAGATTTGTAGCGTATGTTATTTTTGATCACAAAGGCTGTGTGGGTTTTCTCTGTTTCTTAGCTAAGTTCTCCTGTCTAAAAGATAAAAGAGAAAACAAAACCAAAGAGAAAAGGATTCTGCAGGCATCTATATACAAGAAAGGTATAATATTCAAAATGTCACAGAGCCAGGCATGGCAGTGAGTCTGTAGTTTCAGCTACTCAGGAGGATTGCTTGAGCCCAGGAGTTCAAGGCCAGCCTGAACAACATGGCAACACTCTATCTCTAAAAATATATATAAATTAATGTTTAAAAATGTTTTATGTCACAACAAAGAATGGATATTGTCAGAGATGGGAATTCCATTTTAAAAACTATATTTCTGCTTTGGAGAAGGGCTCAAGCCATTGAAAAGAAAAAAAAAGCATTAATAGAAAAAGTTAGAAACTGAAATATATTCAGAAGACCAAAGGGAAAACAACTAGCAATGTCCTACTTTGTCCAAAAGGAAGGAAAACTCAGCAACAAACAGAGACTCTCACAAATGGAGAATGTCTTTAGCACAATACGTTGTATGTGACACCTTGATAAATTAAAGAAACAGAAACACTGTCACCAAAAGAAAAGGAAGAAAGGAAGGAAATTCACAGTGCCCACAAAAGATGGATAGGGAAGTTTTAAGAGAATATGAGCACTGATTAAAGGCAAGTAAGAAAAACAAGATAGGCTCTATCTAGCTAAGTCCCCACTGCACATGCCCATTGTCTTGTTTCCTTTGGCACCGACTACACGAGAGTTTCATCATACGTCTAATAATAGTATTATTTATAAAACAGAAGAATAACATCTTGATAAGAATATACCTCAATGGCAAAATGTCTCCTTCTATTTAATCTGAGTGTATAGATGAAAAAGAAATGTTTTCAAAGTAATAACAATTACAAAGCAATCAGTGAACAAGATAAGCACTTGCAGAAGGAGCCACATTGAATCTATTCAACCGACTGGCTTCTGTGTCATGTGAGTCCAAGAACGGATAACTGCTGCTCTCTGGAAAAACCTGCAGTGCTGTAAAAACCAGCCCATGCCACTGTGTCCCTGGGACAAGGAAAATGTTAAAAAAGCAATAGAGACAAATGGGAAAGGCTGAAAATACAACTCCTTGTAGTTCTTAATTCGGTATTATATTCACTGACCTATTATGTATACGTCAATATAAAGAAAAAGGATTTTGGAAATCACACACTCACAGATATGGTCCCTGCCCTCTGAAAGCTAGAGGTTGTTAAACACTACTTTGGTCCATGACCTTACCAATACCCATTTTATGCAAGCATAAATAGTGTCTAACTCTATAAAGTTATTTTCAACACTGGCCAGTATCCCTATATTATCATTTTGCTGACATACATACATATTGTATTGAAATAAAAACATCGAACGAGTATTTTCACAAGTCCGAGTTTATAAACAATTGAATATATTCATCTATATATAAACATCTGTATTCTCTGAATATAGATGCTTCCTATTTCCCAGTTTCATATACATTATATGTACAACTTAACTACATTTAAATACCAATTTTAGATACCAACGGCAGCCTGATGAGCTATTTCAAGGCCTATGTTGACAATTTGTTAGAGTTGGGAAAAAACAAAAATCTCTCAACACGATTAGCTAGTAAGTACCACATTAAGCCATCACTGTGTGGCTGCTACTATTCTACATACTTTTACATGCATCGTCTTATGGAATCCATACATATCTCTCCTTTTTATAGATGAGGAATCAGAACTTCCAACTGAGCAGCCCACACTCTAAACCACTGTACTATACCCCTTCTCCCCACATACCTACAGAGGCAATTTCTTTCGAGCCTAATTATTTGTTGGCTATTAATGGAAATTTTACTTTGCTGTGGAAACATGATCAAACCAATGATTTGAATATAAATGATTCAAATCATCGAAGAACTCATCAGGACTGTGGCAAGAAGGGTCAGACAGCCAGACTAAAACCTGGGAGCAGACACAAGCTCCAAACTGCAGCAGATAGCACTCCTCATGAGAGCTTAAGGGAGGAAGGCATGGGAGCTTAAGGAGTTCATTTTGTGACAGGGTATGGCCACAAGTGCCAGAATGTCAGGAAGGGAGGCTCTTATGAAGGGGATTTCAAAGCTGGCCATCAGTGGAGAGAATTGGATAGAACTCCAATTTCTGAAAGATCTGATGGCCATAACATTAGGCCTTTAGATAAACAAAAGTACACTGCAGAATTTCAAGACATCCACACAGCATGGAACAAATCAGCAACAAAGATGATTTCAACACATTGCGGGGCTCTTACATTTCCTTCCCAGTAAAACTCATAACCATTAAACAAAATGTACTAGTGTGCCATTCTGCCAAACTATGAGACCATTAGTTCTCTGGATCCTGACAAGTCTGCCTTGAAAAATGGCAGATTTAGGTCTCCACAACCCTGATTCTCCATGAGGAATAAGCTAGCTCTTGGAACATAAATTCCAGTACTGATCACTGTATGTTCTTTAACATGTTGCTCATATCTGGAGAAGTCTATCAGGAACAAAATAGAAAACTGTCGGCAGTTTTTCTGACTTCTCTTTAACCTCCATCTCTCAGTTCTCGGCCATGGGCTAAACTGTATGCATTCTTTATAATTTTCCAGATGCTTTGAAAAGAAATGTAATTCATCCTAGAGGGTGGCAAGAGAAGGCTTTATGTCAAATTTTACTTTTAAAATAGTTACCTAAAGTTTTAAAGACTGAATTTACCTTTTAGAAGGATGACAAATGTTAAGGAAAGAACAAATACATTTAGATACAGTAAGCAATTCATTCTTAAGTAAACATTTATATAAGTAAGAGTCCATCAGTGGAGACTTATGACTCTAGTTGTTAACTGGCCTTAAGACATACATTCTTAAGACATACATTCTTAAAGCCAGTTAACAACTAGGGGCATAAGTCTCCACTGATGGACCCCGTCTGACTCAGTACATCCTCAATGCACGTTAGGTCCTTAGCAGAGGCTTACGGAACTGAAGCTACTTAACATCTGAGTCTCGGATTCCTTAACTTCAAACTCTGGTGATAATACAGTCAGTCTTCATTACTCACACAATTCCAAATTGGTAATTCCACAATTCCAAATTGGTCTACTCACTAAAATGTATTTGCAACCCCAAGATCAATGCTCAAGATGCCTTCACTGTCACTTGCAGACTTGCAGAGCAGTGAAAATGTGAGTGACCAATGTGCACATTCCAAGCTGAGGTCAAGCAAGGGGATGCTCCACAGCTCTTGGTGTCCTTCTTGTGATCTATTTAGTGCCCCTTTTTGCACGTTTGTGCTTTCTGTTGGTGACTGTATTGATTAAAATGGCCCCCAATTATAGTACTGAACTACTAAGTCCTCCTGAGTACAAAAAGGCAGGCTGGGCGTGGTGGCTCACACCTGTAATCCTGGCATTTTGGGAGGCCAAGGTGGTGGATCGCTTTGAGCTCAGGAGTTCAAGACCAGACTGGGCAACAAGGCAAAACTCTATCTCTACAAAAAAAATAATAATACCAGAAAATAGTGGCTCAAAATACAAAATACAGGACGGGCACGGTGGCTCATGCCTGTAATCCCAGCACGTTGGGAGGCCGAGGCGGGTAGATCACCTGAGGTCAGGAGTTTGAGACAAGCCTGACCAACATGGAGAAACCCTGTCACTACTAAAAATACAAAATTATCCGGGCATGGTGGTGGGTACCTGTAATCCCAGCTACTTGGGAGGCTCAGGCAGGAGCATCACTTGAACCCAGGAGGCAGAGGTTGCAGTGAGCCGAGATTATGCCATTGCACTCCAGCCTGGGCAACAAAAGTAAAACTCCATCTCAAAAAAAAAAAAAATACAAAATACAAAATACAAAATACAAAAAAAATGGTGGCTTGTGCCTTGGTCCCACTTACTCTATAGGCTGAGGCTGGACGACTGCTTGAGCTGGGAAGCGGAGGCTGCAGTGAGCCAAGATCACATCACTGCACTTCAACCTGGCTGACAAATCAAGGCCCTGTCTCAGATTATAAATAAATAGATAAATAAATAAAGCTGTGATATGTCTTACGGATAACATGTGTGTGTTAGATAAGCTTCAGGTATGAGTCATAGTGCTGTCGGCTATGAGTTCGATGCGGATGAATCGACAATATATATTAAAAAGGAGTATTTAAGCAGAAACATACCTAAAACACACATAAGATCATAAGATTATGCACTGATCAGCTAAAAAACCAGAGCCAGAGGCTCACAGGAATGTAACCCTGTATTTTCCTTAGTAGCAATGGTTCAGTGTTTAAGGTGACTTCATAAAACATAACTACTATGAATAAGTGAACTCAGTGTACATGCACTACCAGTTGTTTTTAGGTTCTGAAAAAATACATAGGTTAATGACCTGTGAAGTGACCAGCATAATTAGGAACTCAAGGGATTTTACTTACCTATAAATAAAAGGACTGTTATCTTAGATGTCTGACAAACACCACAATTAAAAATATCAAACTGAGATCCAGTAAATTTCATAGAAGATGATAGGAAAAATGAAATTTCATTTGAATGTATCATTTAAGTCAATACATTAGAAGTAGAAATATTAAGATATAATTTAAAATCCATCAAAAGACATTTGGATTCTAAATCAAGTTAACATTTTTAGACAATATGCTATCAACTCTACTAATTAGAAAATCACAGCCTTTTATTCATAAGCTTTCAAGTAAATCCAATTAAAATGGTAGTTCCAGCTTGGGAATATCAGTCACAGGTCTATTACCTCTATAGGTTTCAATTATGAAGCTGTCCCAAAAGTAGCAAACACAGGGTTTCAACTTAAAGTCCACATAAGAGTAGAAACTCACCAAGAAATGCTCCTATTGGCTGAATCTAGAAAATTTACTTTAGGAAACATCAGAGCATTGCTTTAAAAAAAAAGCTGTACTTTGATACCTCGATTAATTATGACAAATTATTATATTCCTAAGCAGAGATAGATCTATTTTTAAATTTTGTGTACAAGTATAACAAAGTAAACCCTTGCTTGATAGAGTTAAGACTACTTTAATTCAGATCTCATTAATTCAGAATCAAGAGCCTAGACAGATATTTCTTTGTTCTATGAAAATACAAGAATAAAAGGATGACAAAAGAATAAGTGACATTTAAAAAGGCTAAAGTTTTAGAACATTGCATTAAGAACTGAAGAAAAAAACTTTAAGACTTTGAAAGCATCCATTTACATTTGACTTATTTATTTATTCATTCAATATTCATTAATTCCACACACACTTATTGAGTTCTGCTCTGGGCCAGCCATCAGAAATCCCCAGGAGAATCAGATACAGAAACAACCTTTCTGAAGCTCACAGTCTAGTAAGTGAGATACACATGTAAACAAATATACTGCATGGTGATAAAGACAATTGAAGATGTAACTGCAAAGAAAAATGTTACTTAGCAGAGGCTGCTGCTTTGAAAATAACCTTTTAAAAGATGTCTCACCTCAACATTGAAGACTCCTCCTTGCAGGCGGGATGCTTTATTAACTCAGCTCTAGTTAACAGGAAAACTGCAAAATTTATGCAGCTACAATTATCTGGAGGTAGGAGGGAAACCTCACGTACTCAGACTGGTTTGTACCAGCACCTCTCCCCTTTATTATCAAGTCACTTTTGCCATCCCAACCTCAACTAATGGAAAGTAACCAAGTTAACCAGAAGGTGAAGGCATGGGTCCTGCACAAGGTGTTTCTGGTTGTTAGAAGCATGGGAAGGAGAGCTCCACCAACTGTGGCCAGTGAAAACTCGTCATTTGCTCTCATGCAAAAGAAAACACAATTTCTGTTATCTTGAGGTTAACTGGCTTAGACAAGTGATGGAAAGTTTACTCACTTTAGTTTTTCTCAAAAAAGTGACACTTTAATTATATGAACACCTATTTTATCCTTTCTTACCTCCCCCTCCACTTATAATACAATATATCTGTGATTCTGCGCCTTTTCCCGGGTTTAGGATCTGAGTGGCTCACGTGCTTGAAGCTCCTGGAGAGAAAAAGAATCCACGGATAGAACTCAATCCCCCATGTGGGCCATGGCCAAGGCAGTGGCTTCAAACCCAGCCTTTGGTAAACTCTCTGGTGGTATCACTGCCAGAGCCTCCAGATGGCCACAGGACCACAGAGCCTATAGCATTCTCTCTATGACTAACTGTAGAAGGCTGTCAGTCTTGTGGATGAGAAAGAAGCTCCTTCATGAAATGGCTTGTCTCCCTGTTAGAAAGAAGACAGAGGCACTGTTGTTTTTGCTTATTTTTTCTCATTCAGTCAGTACCATCCAGTACTTACTTACACTTGTCTAGTCTCTCCTAAACGACTTCTGGAAAAGACTCCAAAATCTTTTTAAGCAGTCCCAACTAGGTACACTCCAGAGCAAAGCATTCTTCATTTATAAATGAAAGGGCTCAGCAGTAACTTCTAGCCTTATCTCATTCTCCTCTAGACAAGGAGGTTCCATGAAGACATGTTCCACAGGCAGGTTTTAAAAAAGCATTTCAAGTATCAGGGGCCAAGGTCCTGTTTCCATTTCCTCTACCACAGAACTGTTTAGTCTTACAACCTGTCTGGTCTCGGTTTTCTCATTACCAAGCAAGAGGAATGAATGAAAGAGGGTCTGTAAAATCCCCTTCCAGTTCTCTCAGTCTGTATGTTACCTGGTAATATATCTTCCATTCCAGGTTAATAGTGAACCCCAATTCCTTTATGAGGTCCTTATGTTATACATACAATCCCTAATGTTAAAACAGGATTTAAAATACTATTGTACAGTCAATCATGTTGGATTCCCATAAATATGGACTTCTCATACTTGCCAATCAAATTAATTAGCCAAACTCACCTATCAAAATCCATTTAATACATTATGTGCTGGCATCTTCTAAAATATGTTCACTTATTGTGTTTACTAGAAAGAATTTTTAATGAGCAGCTGCCTCAAAATTAATGTATAAAGATTACACTGTAAAGTTACAAGCTAAATCCCACTATACAATTTCAGTGAACAGCTCAGACTGCAAAATACAGCAAACTCCAACCGCTAGCCCATTTATTTAGAGAAGTATGTGAACCAACAAATTTACAAGAGCATGAAACAAATAGTTATGATATTCATGTAGATTTTGAGTACTATATTCCATGAAATACCACAACATGGATTTCTAGCAAATCAAGGAAACTCTATTGGTATCTCATTTCTTCCTGTATACTCTATACAGGAAGTAGAAATACTTTTCTGTTATAGAACTAGACTATAGGAAATTCAAGGTATTTGACTGTACCAGTTAGATTCTGATTTTTTCTATTCTCTAAAAAATCTCAGACCAAAGAATTATTTTATAGCCCATTAACTGATTTCCTTCAAATCCTGCTACCTTTATTTATACCCTGTTTCTGTGCCAAATTATAAAGAGTTTTTGAAGGAAACTAAAGTAAGTTAAATAAAACTGAAACACTGCTTTACCAACATTTTTTAAAATCAAAGTCAGGTATAATTAAAATGATTATACAGCTTGCTAGAACTTGTTCCATTTTTAAGAACAAATGTTCAGACATACCTAGGGGATGTTTCCATCTGCTTCTCTCAGTTTGGTTTCCATGCTTTAGCTTTAATTATTATATGTAGGCAAATTACCAATGTCTGACTATCTAACAATAAATAACCCTGGCCTTATTTTTTTTCAAATAACCCTTCCCAAAACTGAAATCATTTTCTCAAATCATATTTTAACAGTTAGTCTTACATTAGCCAGAAAGGAGACCTCACCATCACCATTTGGAGAAAATATACAACACATTATTGAAAAACACCGCCTAGAGTTGTGCATTCCAGAGTTACGAACTTAGCCACCATGCAGATAGAATACCTACTCTCCTAAAGCCTAAAATCCAAAATTAATGTGAAGGTGTATTTTAAGAAATGGTAAACAATAAAGATAATTAAATAGTAAGATAAAACCATTAAACAGATACCCAGTGGCCAATATATTACAATTGGAGATCAAAATATATGCGTTTCTGGCTTAGTAAGTTAGTGACTTCGAACAGTACAAGAGTGACATGGAATCACAGAAGTGACAAAACTTGGCCACAACAAAGCCCTGATGAAAAGCAAATGCTCCAATACAGTGTCCGTACACTTCACCCTTGCGTGCCCATCTCTGATGCCCCCCAAAGTAGCTGCATAACTGATTTATTTTTCATCCAGATGGCTGGCGTCCTGTACAGACTTACAATGCTGACTGTGTCTTGGGGATGCTTATTCAGTGAGTCTTGAAAGCCATTATTCACTAATTTCATGTGGAAATGAAATTTCAGCCTCCCATTGTGTACAAATAACTTGGGTACTTCCACCACATACAAAAGTGCTTTTGCCAGGCAGGAGAGGATGGCTGGAATGCAAAACCTTTCCTGCATGCCTCCCTGGCCCAGACCCAAGCTGGCATATGGCAGTTCCACCAACCACCTCCATATAGAACACTAGGTGAATGCTTTAAGCAAGCCCAAATAATGTGACTTACAAAGCACTCACTGGATGGCTGTCTTCTGCCTCTGTTTTCATTCAGGATAGGAGATTAATCTTATTTCATGAAAAGCATTTTACTACATTCTGTTCCTTGCATTCACCCGCCTCCCTACATCTTTCTTAAAAGAAAAACTATTTCGTTAACATTCTGTATATCTAAAAAGAATCATGAGTTTTCCAGTTTTCTTACCTTACAATGTTCTTATTCTAGAATTTAATCCTCGACATAGGATTTACTTTCTGTTTCAAGTCTGTGACTAGCAGGCAAAGAAAACTATTCTTTAGAGAGCAAGTTAAACGTTTTAGTTAAATTCGTGTGCTTTGAATGAAACATTCCCACGCTGTGCTTATAAACAACTATTGATATTTTCTGTAACTTCATTCCAGAAATTGTTTGCTTTTAAATGTCAGAGAATGCTCTTCCTCACCCTATTTTGGGTTTTATTTCAGTCAGCAGTGTTGCTCATCAGTAATACATACAAATTCCTATGTAGAGACACGCTGACATCACATGCTGGAGCTGAGGAGCTCAAAGTATTTTACAAACATTATCAAAATCACTCATGACTTCCAGCTCTGGAATCTGACTTCTGGATCTGTCTCAGAAGACTTATTTACATCATCTTTGCAAAATATAATTTGTATTTATAAACACAGGCATTTATCTAGTGTTCAGCAATGAACACAAATCATAGCCCTGGCACTGACATTCGTTTCCAACTGTGGTTCCAGCTGAACTTCCCAGAGATGTAAGATATAACTGTCTATGATAACCTTCCTCCTTTGATTCTGAGGAGTAAATGGCATTTCCTCTCCTCTCCTACTTTCTTCTACTCTGCCACATAACTCTCTATTCCTCACCAGCGGTATCTGCAAGGGACAAGCCCTCCTTCTTTCACATACCCCCAGGAATGTGGTTTGTCCATTAAGCCTTCTCCGGGCTTGTCTCTCAGATAAATGAATTTCAGAATGAGATGGGTGATATGCATGTAGGGATATTTCATATATTAAAAGTAAAACTGGCCGGGTGTGTTGGCTCACACCTGTAACCCCAGCACTTTGGGAGGCTGAGGCAGTCGGATTATGAGGTAAGGAAACCCTACCCTGTCTCTACTAAAAATACAAAAATTAGCTGGGCGTGGTGGCGGGTGCCTGTAATCTCAGCTACCCAAGAGGGTGAGGCAGGATAACTGTTTGAACCCAGGAGGCTGAAGTTGCAGTGAGCTGAGATCGCGCCTTTGCACTCCAGCCTGGGCAACAAGAGTGAAACTCTTGTCTCAAAAAAAAAAAAAAAGCCAAAAATGACCAAGGCAAAATAGCTCCATCTCTATTCTGAATCACACATCCATCTTCTGAAGGTAACCAATGCTGTCAGAATCTAGCTTGCTAAATACTCTGTTTTCCTTTTTTCCTTTAAAAAAAAAAAAAAAAAAAAAAAAAAAAAACTGATAGAACATACACAAAAATCAACATTATCTTATCCTGGAATCACATTCTACTATAATGAAAGAGAGACAGCCTTGCCTCAAGAAAAGTAAAAGCAAGAAAGTGGCTCTAGCATGGAGGTGATACCCAGATACAAACAGGGCTGGTTCCAGAATTTTTAAGTGGGCTTCAGAGAAACAATCTGATCGGAACCAGGAGGCAACCTATTGGTCTTGAAGCTGCATTTGCAGAACCAGATGACCCTTCTTACTTGGACTGTGGGTTTACTAAGAGTGTTGGAGTGGGTAGCTAATGGAGACTCTACCTTCAACCATGTTAGTGAAAACTGTGTTATAGCCCAGGAAATAATACTGCTACTGCATGCAATATCATCAGCCAGATCTTTCTTAGAAGTCAGCTTCAATCTATCAACTTTAAAAGAAATACAAATGAATGAGAAAACGCTTTTGAAACACAACGAAGACACTCAAGGATGCATAAATGTAAACTGACAAACATGTAAACAATAAAGCAAAAGTGAATGTCTATTTCTTCTCCTCTCATATCTTGCAGGTCATTACTGGGAAACTTTTTTTTATAGTAGGCCTACATGATAGAGTACTTTGTACAAAAGATCAGAGCATGGTTAGCTCAAGTGTCAGATGACCATAAAACTGGAGTTACATAATATACCCCAATGTACAGTTTATGTTCCAAAATAAAAAGAAAGACTTTGTCATAATCATGTTTCTTTCACATTTTAAGTGTTTGGTGTTTTTGACTAACCATGTTATGCTGCAAAATCAGAAGTAATCACTTTTAGGGTCCTTTGAGAAATCCTTCTTCATACCTATATTTTTTTAAAAAACAGGTTAAGAGCAACAAATCCTGGATTCTTCCATAATTTATGTGCAACCCCCAGTTTTTAAATCATGAAATCGAGTTTAAATTGGCAGGAGGGGAGTTGCCCAACAAAGTTATACCTAGAGAGAACCTTTCCTGTAAATTCTTTTTGAACAAATAAGTGGTTCTAATCAAATTGTGGATATATGATGTGATTCTCACAACAAAGGAAGTCTACTCTCCTAGGAGACACTAGATTGAATGAAGCATTTCATAGCATTTCATCTATGGAAGAACTAGCCTCTCTCCTGAAAAATACTTGCTTTGGTATCTACCATAAAGCAGTAAGGCAGTAAAGGAGAAAATGCTGTGACAGTGTTTTCTTTTGATTCAGTCCAGTAGCTATGGAAACTATCTTTTAAATGCCAATTGGTCCTCTTCCCTGCAACCACATAAAATAAAACCATTTCTTACCCTCAAGGATTCCATGGCTGGAAGCTTCATTTTTCAACATGTTCAACTTATCTAAGCCCTCTCCAGCTTTTGCTCAGTATTTGCGAGCTGAAGCTATCATATTTGATTGATACTATGGATTTAAATTAGAAAACACATGAATGTATTTCTAACCAAGGCTGCGAGGAGTAATAATGCCCAAACCACAAGTAAACATTTGTTAAACCTGCTTGATGTGCTCCAAGAAAAACAATGTTTGCTTCTTTCTCTTTCCCTATATCGCTTCTTCTGAGGTAAAAATGCATGTAATTTCCATCACTTCTAACATCACCAGCCCGTGTGTTTTTCTTTTCAGTGCTTGTACATACACCATAGGCCACAAGCTGCAATTCAGGGTCAAGAGTTTCCACCTATTTACAAAACTAAAATTTAAGATTTTCTTTTGTAGTTCCCTCAATAGGAAAATGGTAGACAAGTTAAAATATAAAAATATAAACTGATACTAGGGTCTGTCTTTTTTTCTGCATGGATTTCAATCATATCCCATTCAAAATCGAATAACCTCCAGAGATCTATTTCTAGATTTATTCATTGTTTAATTTTTTGAGATCTGCCATTTTTATTTCCTTAACTATACTTAAACTTTTCTTTCAGTAAACAAATACAATAAAGATGGATATTCTTTGTGTTCAGCTTCCTACTTCAATATCACCTTAGCTCATCATCTTTATTGTCAAATCCCCTTGTATCTATCTCTTTATAAGACCCTCCCTAAAATTTTGAAATTTGCAAATTCAAAATAAAACAAACTGTTACGTTCCAACATGCATTAACTTTTCTCACCGATTTTTTTCAGTGTCGCTTTTCTCTGTAACGTCCAATCTGTCTCATACAATTTATTGGCAGCATACTATTTATATAACCCTATTTTATGCACAGTTAGCATGAATCTTAAAAAATTAAGGATTATAATACCCAAGACAACCTTAAAGAAGGACAACAGAGTTACAGGACTTAACCACACCTTAAGAAATGCCATAAAGTTATAGAATTAAGACAGTGTGCTTGAAGCAAAAAATATATATATTAAAAAAACAGGCCCATGGGACAAAATGAGGAGCTAGAAACAGACTCACAGTTAAGATAGTCACTTGATATACAACAAGAGTGACAAGGAAAGTATGGGAAAAATCTTTTCACTATATGATTCTGGGTCAATTGGACACCGATAGGAAGGAAAGTAACTCTTAATCTTTAATTCACACCACAAACCAAAATCAATTCCTGAGGGTCTGCAAATAGAGAAAATAACAGAGTTTCTGTAAAAAATAAAACAAGAACTTAAGAACATATCTTGATGACTTTGGAAGAAGCAAAGGTTTCTTAACACACAGCAAGTACTAAGCATAAAGGACTTTATTAATTTTAATAAATCTATAAAGGGAAAATATATTTGCAATATCTATACCCAGTTAAAGACTTAAAAATACCAAGTGTCTGTAGGCAAATATGTGGAAAAGACAGAACTCTCTTCCACTGTTGGTGGGAGTGCAAACTGGTACAAATACTTTGGGGAACTGATAGAACACATGCATACCCAAGAGCCAACAAAATACTCACCAAAAATACGTACAAGCCTGTTCATAGCAGCACATTACACAGAAGATTCCAGACCAGGACGTACCCGATTGTCCATCAACAATCAACTACATCAATAAACCATGCTATATTCACGTAATGAAATGCTGCCCCATAACTAGAATGAAGTGTTTACAACTACTTGCAATGATATAGGTAAATATCACAAATATAATATCGAATGAAAAAACAGCCAGAAAAAACAAAACATAAGTATTGAATGATTCTATTCGTATAGAGGTCAAATATGGGAAAAACCAATTTGTGGTAACAGAAATCAGGATAGTATTTGTGCGTGACAAACAGGGCATGCAGTGAATTCTTGGATTCTTTTTCTTGACATGGGTGCTAATTACATGAGTGTTTTCAGTTTGTGAAAAACCAATATACTAACACTTGATTTGTGTGCTCTTCCCCATGTATGTTACACTTCAATAAATGGTTTTAAAAAATTAAAGGCACAATCCCTACTTTCAATGAACATACAACTAAATTTTGAAATCAGAAACATAGAGGAAAAACAGGAGAATGTTAACAGGCAAGAGGCCACAATTAGTTTCAATCAGCACATATTCAGCAAGTTCCTATGTTTGTGGCCAATATTTTAAGAGTCATGGAAACATTTATAAACACTGAAAAAATTCCCCCTGCTCTCCAGGAGTTTATAACTCAGAGCAAAACAGGATTTTTTTTTATTTGCTCAGGAAAAAAAAAAAAAAAAAAAAAAGGAGGTGGGGAGAGTCATAGCAGACACTAAACGATTATAATGCTAGGGCAGTCAACTAGCATATGCTGCAACAGCTGTGCTGTGGGGATTGAGAAAGAATCATGGTTGGGGTCTGAAATTATCAAGAAAGGCCTCATGGAAGAGACGAATGTGACTGTGGAGTGGAAACACGCATAGCATCTGAATTCACAGTGTGAGGACCCAGCAATAGGACTGATTCCAGGGAGGGAGGCTATAGGGGCAAAATGAATAGTAACTGAGTAGACGGAGCTTTCCTGGTGAGGTAGGTAAAGAAGAGTCACTGGGGAAGAAAACACTGAAAACCAAACTGTATTCTAACAGGGGGAAAAAAAAAAATCACTGCCTATCCTCAAATGGAGCAATGACCGGAAAAAAGCTTGTTAAAAATATGTATCCCTTTAACATTACTGCTTGTCTCTGGAAACTTTTTCAAACTGTAGGTCACAGTAAATTAGCAAGGGGTAAAATCGCTATAATATACCATAACCCATTTTCCCTAAAAGTGAAATAGAAAAAAGCAGAAAACACCACAATGCACTACACAGATCCTTGGCAAGAATGTACATATTCCAGCTGATACTGCCGCCAATTGCTGGAATCAGTGGGTAAGACATGGTGTGGGCAATGTAAGGAATACATACAAAGGCTACCTCATCCAGCTTCATTTTGTGAAACAGCATTGTTGCTTGAAATTTTGTTTTGTTTTGTGATTTGTATGTGTGTGTGCGTGTGTGTGTATGTGTGTTTGCATGTATATGTGTACTGCATTGAAATTAAAATGTATTTTCTTACTGTGGCTTCCAGTCAAGAAAGTCTGAAAAATATTCCTCCAGAAGTGGAGTTCTGCAAAATTCATTTGAACGAGGAGTCTATGCCCAAATAACGTTAAATGAGGAGATGCAGAATAAATGAATGAGCAAACAGGTAGTGTTAAAAGTCTACATTAAGACATTTAGACCCTCCCCAGATTGTGCTTAAGCCTTAGGATTATTTACCCCTCCTTGGATTCCCTGTATCCCAGAAGCTACTCAATTCAGCACTCCTTTCAATAACATTAAATGAGGCTGGAATTTAACCATTGCCTAAATCCAATTCTTCCTGCCTGCCTGATCTATCTAGCACATTGTGAGGCCTTGCAAATAGAATCATTTATATCACATGTACTATTTAAAGTAATGTTAATTTGTATTTTTAAACTCTGTTCCATTTATAAACACCTAATACACAGAGCCCTGCTTAAAAAGGATCAAATAACTGACAATTTGGGGCAGAACTGTGAGATGTCTTTAATTTAAATTTTCTTGATATTTGTCATGTTTCTTCCCGATTTTCAACATACAAATCTAGCTTCAGGGAGGCTAATGGCTGTTTTATGATAGTCTCATTAATGACGTTGTTATAAAACTGTGAGAAGCATTAAAATAATTTTTTTACATAAAGCGATTTGATTCTGTTAATTTCCTACCCCCTTAAAATTTTACAGCATTCAATTAAAATCACATAAGAATTTCCCAACCCCTTCAAATTTTACAGCATTAAATTAAAATCCCATAAGTAGTCTCCATCTATGTTTCTGCCCCCATCACTTTAAATTAAAAGGGAAATTCACCAGAAATTCCTTGGGGTCTTACGCTGTTGAAAGCATTCCAATCAGCCACACGAAGCATTTATTGTGGGACAACATCCATGAATAATTAAAGACCTACTTAAAAATATGAATGTTTTCTTTATAGAAGCTTATCCCAGGAGCGGAGAAGGCCTTCATTCATTCTGAAACCTAGCAATCCGGAAGTAGGCAGCATGAAATCTCTCAAGTGTATATTCACTTCCTGTTCTGCATAGGTCAGCCTTTCTCCATGCTCCATAGTTTTGCAATTTCACCCTTCCACATCCTATTTTCTACTGCAGCTACTTCAAGTCATGTTTGTTTCATGTTACTTGTTCCAGAATTACTCTAAAGTATTTTCAAATGTGACTATACTAGGAAAAGGGAATTGGAAATTGTCAAGTCCTGTAAGGGATTGGCAGTCTCCCTGCAAATGAGGTCACATGTTGACCAGTCACATTACTGATGAAGTGTTCAAAGCAACTAAGAAATTTATCCCAAAAATCTGCATTGATATTCTGGAGAAACTGTTCCTTATTACTTAGGAAGGAAGTTGGCTGCATGCTAAAAGGGAAAACTAGAACTTGTTCATATCAGCTGGTCACACAACTTTCATTGATTTCATTACAGCCCCTGGGAGAAGGTGGTAGAATTATAAAGCTACTTTGACTAAGTGTGGTGAGTGATCTGCACTGTCTTTGTTTGGGACTATTTATCCCTAAATCTACACCTCACGCCACAGAAGTTGGGCATCTTCTACTTCCTGTCCTATGCTACTCAGAAAGCATTTCTTTTCTTCTACCTTATCCTCAAACAAAACCACTCAGAATTCCATCACAAGGCCATCTGTTATTTTTAGATGGAGATCCTGGGCATGTGCCCTGGGCTCCTCTCCCATGCCCTTCCTCTGCAGTGTGCAATAAACAGGGCAGGGAACATAACATGTGAGACGATTTCAGAGGAGGGCCTTTGGTTCACTGGGAAAAAGGCAGCATTGGTGCCAGGACCCTGGTTTCTAGTCCAAATTCTGAGGTTAACTGGCCACGTATCCTTGCTCAACCCATCTGAACTTTCCTAGGTCTTAGTTTCCTAGTTTATAAAATATAGGGACAAGACTAGACAATGTTGAGCTGCACTGCCTTTTAAATTCTCTTCCGTGTAGAATTGGATCATTCATGGGTTTTACAGGAAGATCCTTGACTCAGACTGATCCAGCCCAGAGCACATGTCTAACCCTTGACTGCTCTGGTTCGTTCCCCTATCAGGTCAACAGACCCAACCCCGGTCCTTGGAAAAGTCAATTTCTTCCTTCCTTCCTAAGTTCCAATTTATCACTTCTCTATCCTGAGAGAAATCATCCTCTCCTCACTACTCAGTTTTAAACTGGTGGTATCCCTGAACATTTCTTTGTATCTTACTTTCAAATTTGGTTTTCTTGCTCAGAGTCTGCCAGAAAGATGCCTCTAAATTCATTTAACCTGGACTGTGTCTTCCCCTTTAGCCATTTCCCTCCCCCATCCCACAAACTGAATCACTCCCACTTATGTCCCTGCCCCTCCCACCCAGTAGGTCTGCATTCTTATCCAGAACCTTTGAATGAATTACCTTACATGGTAAAAGGAATTTTGCAGGTGTAATTAAGTTAAAAATCTTGAGATGGGGAAGTTATCCTGGATTTTTTGGGTGGGCTCAATGTAATTAACAAGGGTCCTCGTGAAAGGAACTCCAAAGAGTCAAAGCCTCAGAAAGAGATGTGAGGATGGATGTAGGGGTCAAAGTGATACCCCTGCCAGAGGCCAGAAACCAAGGAATATGAACAGCCATTAGAAAGTGGGGAAGGTTACATTCTCCCCAAGAACCTCCAAAATGAATGCAGCCCTGCCAACAGCTTGATTTTTAACACTTTTGACTCCCAGAACTATGAGATAATACATTTCTTTTGTCTCAAGCCATTAAGTTTGTGGCAAATTATTATAGCAACAACAAGAAACTAATACACTTTCTCTCAGATTGTTCTAGGTACCACCAACTTCAGGCTGACTTGACGTTAGCCACCCTTCCTCCCTTGCTCCTTCAAAGTAAATGTTGATTGAGGATCTCCTATGTGCCAGCTCTGTGATGGGTTCTGAACAACAGACAACACAGATTCAAGCTCTGTATCTACGAAGCTGACAATCTGACAATAAATTCTGACTTGAAACCAATAACTACAAATATAACGAGATCTACAAAGGAAGCACATACACCCAAGGGAACACAAGGTGGGGCGGTTTGGGAAGGGCCCTGACCTGGTCTTTGGAGGAAGGAGGTTGAAGCTAAGACTTGAAAGATGAGGTGGCAGTAGCCTGGAGAAAGGACTCAAGGCAGCTAGCAATGTGCTTCTGAAGCAATGTAAAGAAGGCAGGTGAAGAAAGAAGCCAGAAAAGGCAGAACATGTAAAGCTACCACCAAGGGTTTTATTATCATCATCATCATCATCATCATCATCATCATCATCATCATTATTTTATTGCAACCTAAGAAGAGAGGTTTTAAACAGAGGAATGACAGGAAATCTGAAAACATCAGGATCCTGAGACAACATCAGGGAAGGAATGTAAGAGCACAAGGAAAAACAATGGGTCCAAGCCTTTGAGGTTCTGATTCAATGAACAGATATTCCCCAAGAGTGAATGCCTATTAATCCACAGCTATGTGATCAACCTTTATCAGGACCTTGACCTGAGGGTGAGGCAGTCAGGGAGCAGCTCAGGTCTAGGCGAGCAGGGCAGGCAGCATGGATGATCTGCTTCACCACTGGACATTTCCTATGGGTTAGAGCCCTGGACAGCTCAGCCCTCTGCCTCACCCTGGGCACCCATCACCAGCTTAGGGTATGTAAGAGAGTGTGCAGGTGTGGTTCCTGACACCAAGTGGAGGGCCAGCCGAGGGCGGGGCCACCTGCTTCTGAGGCAGGCTCTGCCCTCCTTAGAATCTCACTGCCTGCTATTTCCTCAGTGGAAACAGGTTCTGAATTGAAAACAGGTTCTCTCAGAATTTTTAAAAAGCATTTAAAGAAAATATAGCTGGGGCAGTGGCTCATGCCTGTAATCCCGACAATTTGGGAAGCCAAGAAGGGAGGATCACTTGAGGCCAGGAGCTTGAGACCAGCCTGGACAACATAGGGAGACTCCATCTCTACAAAAAATTAGTTGTCCAAGATGTCACAAATCTATAGTCTCAGCTACTTGGGAGGCTGAGGTAGCAAGATGGCTTGAGCCCAGGAGGTTGAGGCTGCAGTGAGCCTTGATCATGACACAGCACTCCAGCCTCGGTGACAGGGTGAGACCCTTTCTCAAACAAACAAACAAACAAACAAACAAAAACAAGAAAAGAAAAGAAGAAAAGGAAAGAAAAGAAAAGAAAAGAAAAGAAAAGAAAGGAAAATAAAATATACCTTCCTTTTAAAAGTGAAAGAAAATATATGGCCCTGCATATCTCAAAGTTTGGCATCCATGGATTCATCCAACCATACACTGAAAATATTCTTTAAAAATTAAAAAAAAAAACAGCAAAACAGTAATAAGGAAATACAAAGAAAAAATACAGTGTAACAACTGTTTACACAGCATTTACACTGTTTTAGGTATTATAAGTAATCCAGGGATAACTTAAAGTGTACAGGAGGATGTGTGTAGGTTATATGCAAATCCTATGTGGTTTGCTATCAGGGACTTGAGAATCCATGGATTTTGGTATTGGTGAAAGGTCCTGGAACCAATCCCCTGAGCACATTGAGAGATGACTGTATCTGCTGCTAGCCACATACAGAGGAGTGGGAAAGAAAACAGACAAACTTTTTTTTGACCCAGACCCTAAAACTGCCATTGAGCTCCCGCAAAGATAGGCCATGCCTTGCATGAATTTGCTGGTCCTTATTTGGCCACATGGCTTTGACTTCATTGGGCACAGGAGTGTTAAGGAGGATGATAACACTAAACACAGCATTTAGCACATAGCAGATGCCAAAACAAAAAAAAAGCATATAAAATCATTCATTATTGACTCTGCAAGGCACTCTATCAAACTGTAACCTAAAGCAGAGATTTGCTACGCAATATTAGTTCTTATTTAATAGATGTGAAGATGAGAAAAGCCATCATTCACTACTATGAAATATATGCATGTAACAAAATTACACTCGTATCCCATAAATTCATACAAATAAAAAAAAAGAAAATATAAGTGAAATCAGTGTATAGACTGTAAAGAAACATGAACTCTACATTTATCTTAAAAAGTATATTCCTTTTAATAGCAATGAAGACGAGACATGATCCAAATGCATGTTTCTGTCCCAAGAGTAATCAACTGCATTTTGTTTATTGCAGTGGTTCTTTGAAATTGAGGCTGGAGGCTCTGAAACTATGAGGAAGTCTCTCCTAATGTTCAGTCACAGTCATAACCCACTAAAATTTTAATTTTAATTTTAATTTCTTTAGGAAAAATAATATTTCACAGACCTTTAGTCCAAGAATTGGAACTGCCTAATGTAAGGGAAAGACAGACTTAGTGAGTTAACAGTGTCCTTCCTATACCGGAAGCATCATTATTCAGAGGATGATGACATTTTCATCCCCACATTTTCTGATTAAACAAACAAGAGAACAGAAGCTTGGCTTTCAGATGGGAGAGATGCTTAATATCAATGAGGAGAGAGTTCCTGGCAGTAAAGGTTACTTAGAAGAGCTGTAAAATCACTTTGCCCGGAGGCCCTTAAAAAGAAAGAAATGCATCTGCTCATGTTCGTTTGGATGTAACCATTCCTAGAAGCAGTTGAAGAAAAGAGATGACTTGAACTTCCATTTTCACCGGGGCTCTCTTTCTAGTCACAGCCAAGTAGAAAACACGAAAGCACAAGCTCCCAACAATATCACAACTCACAGACATCCTACCATTGGCTGGAGCTGGATCCCCTCAACAGCACAGGGACTGTCAGATCAGACCACGAGAGGTTTTTGCGTAAAGCACTGCTGCTGTGAAAGTCCCTTTTAAACTCCAATGGCATGTTTCTTCTGCCCTGTCACTGATTTAGACAAAAGAAGGTGCCCTAAGATTTTTCTATGCCTCTAGGGGTGTAAGCCCCTATCAGACCAGAGGTTTTTTTAGGCCAAAGTCAGGTTGCCCATGGGCACCACCAAAGATAAATGGAGAAAGCTTTCCTCAGTGCTAGCCAAAAATAGGGTCTACAAGGGTTCTGAAGTTATAGTGCATGATGCCTACACATTTAAATTCATGACTTACTTGCAGCTGGCAGAATTCATTCCAATGTCCAGAATAATGTGCTGAAGCAGCCATGTACTAAAGCAAGCCACAACCCTTTACTGTTGTTCTTCAGCAGGCAGCCAGCCTCGGTGGGTCTGCAGTCAGCGACTTGTGGAACGTGAGGTGAAGACTCTGTCAGTCCCATTCATTCACTTCGACAGCCCTCTTAGAGAAGAATGAATCCTGTGTTTCAGGGTAAAGATGCCAACCTCACCAAGGCTGCCTCTTGCTGAAGTGAATAACTGTAACAGAGTTTCTGCTAGGCAATCAGGCAAGCAATCCCCAACTTTTCCACTCACTGGGAATGATGCAAAGTACACCGAGAATGCCCAATGAATTTCAAAATATAACTGAGGTCCAGCTTTGTGGCTGAGAAAGCAGATTCCTTAAGAAATTCTGGGAGAGAGGGAAAGAGAATGTGTCTGGAAGACCCACTCTGTGCCAGGTATTCTGCTGGACCTTTACATAACTTACTTCATCAAACACTGATGATAAGCTTACAAAGAGCTTAAGGCAAGTATTGTTCTTCCTTATTTCATGGAAGAGGCAATATATCCCACAAACTAAGTAAATGAAGGCTATAGAAGACAGAAGTTAATCACTGGGTTTCACAAAGGTAGAAAGTGGCAGAGCTAGATAAGATTTATGCCCTCTTCTACCACCCAAGGCTTCCTTTCAATGCCCTCCATGCCTTGGACTCCCTCACCTCCTCCCCCGGCCCGGTTCATCATATTTATCCCTTGAATGGAACCAAGATGGGGAAGCAATATCCCAGTTGTAGAAACTCTGGGGTAGAATTTGAGTTCTGCCTTTTTCAAGCTAGCTGACATTTTAAAGATCATTTAAACTCCTAGTCTCAGTTTCCTTATATGTAAAATGAAGATGCAGACCAAATGTGTATTTTAGTGAGAAGAAAAGGGAAGATACATGTAAAAGTGCTTTAAAATTATAAATTCAAATGTGAGACAGTATCATCACAAAACCAACGAAGCATCCCCTACAACGTCCCACCAGCTCCCCTACAATGTGGAGCTCAGAGTAAGAGATAAGGCTGGACTCCAGGATGTCTTTGAAGAACAACCAGGATATCTGCCTTCCATCAACTCCAGGAGTAACAAAAATAAGCAGAAATTCACTTCTCTCACTGGCATTGACTCATTCATCACTCCACTGCAAAAGCCTGGGAAACAGGCCCCAAAAATCATAGATGATGATAACTACAGTAGCTGATCTCCAAAGATGGCCCCCAATGACCCCTATCTCCCAATATTCATGACCTGGTGTAATCTCCTACAGCGAAAATGGGTTGGTCCTATGGCATGCTGTGATCTAGAGAACATGAGAGAAGTGACACAATGCCAGCTTCAGGACTAAGCCTTAGGAAGGTCTAGAAGTTTACACTTTTGCTGTGAACCACCATGTAACTAGTCTTGGTAGAGAGAGCATGTGGAGAGATGATATGGAGGGAAACAGAGACCCAGCCACCCCAGAGGAGCCCAGCTTTCCATGTCTGATGCTTCCTACCAAAGTAGGAGTGACCCATCTGGGATAGTTCAGCAAGGTTGAGCCCTCAGGTGACTGAAGTCCCAGACAACACGAGGAGCAGAAAAACTACCCAGCTGAGTGTAATCAACTCTCAGAACTGTGAGAGACAGTACAGTTGATATTGTCTTAAACCCTAAGTCTGGAGATTGTTATTCAGCAACAGATAATAGCAACAAGGAGGAAAAGGTATCATCATTTGATCCTTTACTATGGGGTTCGCCCTTAACATACATAATCTAATTTAATCTGTACTATAATAACATGAGATGGGTATTAGGACACCAATTTCTTTTTCATAATGTATATCACAGAATTACTGGTCTCTAAAGAGTTGAAGAACTGGGATGAATAAAAAAAAGCATTACCAATTAAACATTTATTTTAAATAATATAATAAACAATATAAATGGAAGTATTACAGTGAAAAAAGAGCTTTCACTTAGGAGCCTGGAACTTGAATTCAACTTCTGACCTAGTCATCAGCTGTGTGAAACTGAACAAGCAATTTGACTATGAAAAAAAGTTTTCTTTTACAAAATAATAAAATAACTTCTTAGATTTTGTGGTTGTCAGAATAAAATACTGCACATAAAGGACTTCTGCAAACAAAAATAAAAGAAAGAAAAAAGGAAAAAAAGTCCTATAGATATATGAAGAATTGCTGTTGAATTAACTTGAGAGTTCTCCACTCATAGTTACCAAAGAAGTTTTCAGTTCCCAACTATTTGTATTTTCCTGCCTCTTTCCAGGATAAATGTTCTTATAAACACTGTTTTGTTTCTAGAGCTTTGGGACACATCACTCTTTTAAAAATGCAAAATAAAATAAACTGAAAGACAACTATTTAATACATCACTTCTTTATTAATATTTTTGGAAGCAAAGCCATGAAAAGCAGCAACCCTGTGGTTTCTAGTGAATAGCGACATTTTCCCACCCTATTGATCCACTCACTTATGTTAGTTTCATTGGGGGGAGGGGTGTAAGTGACAGCTTTGGGGAATGTGTGTACAAATACAGTCCTGACACAGACAAACAGAGGGCTCCTAGTGCGAATGGATACGAAATGAGGTCTACAATAGATAATGGCTGTTCTGTTCAGTGGAATGAGATACGAGATGTCCCATAAAGAGAAACTCTGCCCCTTGGGTGGGCAGTGGCAGCTAACAGTATTAAAATAGCCCTCACCAACCATGGCTTAGAATCCTTGTAGCAGCTTTTATCCTGTTTGGAAACCAAATGGTAGCTCTTGTAGTCTCAGCAATTTATATAACATTCTGTCATCGGAAGTAAGATCTAGGATCAGAATGAGTATATAAAGCTTACACTATAGAATTAAAAACAAATGTTTAATTAATGAACAAATTATGTGCAAACTCATAAGTCTGAACTGACAGGGAGTAAGGAACATGCTTTCTCTTAAAGATTTAAAATTTTATTTTTCCAAAGGCCCCGAAGTCTGTATATACATCTTCTGTTATATAAATAAACATTGTGCTCCCTATTTCAAAGTAGAAGGAATGATGGTTAATGAAACGCGAAAAAAAGCAATCTGCTTGATGAAATAATTGGAAATTTTAAGTAAACCAAAGAAATATAATCTGGTCTATTTATTTTGAGTTTTCACTTAGTTTGGGGTAATGGTACTAATCTAACACTAATATGTACAATAATGTATATGCTTATATTTGTGTGATACATTCTCACTTGTTCGACATATTATCATTGAACAAATAGGAACCTTACCCCCTCTATTGAACCCGATCATATAAAAATAGAAACTACAATGAGGCACCTAGATGAAACCCTTCATTTGAATTAATAACTCCATTAGGAAAGATTGTGACCCCAAAAGAACCACTGTAGAGTGATTATGGCTCATTTGGCATATCTTTATTCCAAGCTTCCTAAATTGCTTCTGTTTTATTATAAATGTTAATAATATATAATGTTTATGTTTGTATTTTTATCAAACAACATGTAGGAAACTATAAAAATTATCTGAAGTCCACATGTTAAAAAGCAAGGTCAATATTCTCACAAGCATACACAATTTGTAGTTTAAAAAAATAGGTAAATGTAAAATATCTCGAGTGTACTATAACCACCTAATTAGAAAATGAATGTGCCCACATGAACCAGTAGAGACATATCATTATCTCACATTCATTGGTTATCACTCTACAATTAATGGAAGAAATGCACAGTCAATAGTTTAAAACAAAATGAAAGTTCCTGTCTCAATCCAGCACACTGGAGGCCATTGATTAACACAAATGTGCTCAGGTAAGTGCCCTTTCTGGCTGCAGCCCTCATCCTCTGTGTCTTCTCTCCTAGATTCATATAGTAACAGAAGACCATTTAATCTTGGCTAGTCAAACAGTGACAACAGTTAGATAACGAGGCTGGACACATCATAATTTTCCCTACTTACCCTCTACAAACTATAGGACCTCTGGAGTACACACAATCACTACTCACAAAAGAAAAGTGGGAATTTTGCAATTATACAGTGACTTTATCTAACGTAGACAGCCAAACGAAGAATTCAGGAATCAATACGAACTTTTTCAGCTTGAAGTAGTCAACATGCTCAAGGACACTGATATGTCTATGTAGCACAAGTTAATATAATATTAAGATACCAGTGGTCAGAAACCCGTCAAGCAAGAGCATAAAGAAACACAACTCAAGGTTTTCAAGGCCATGTGAAGTGCCAACAAGAAATATAACTAGGAACAAAATGGATCCATATACGTTATGAAATTGTAAACAACAAAAGAGAAAAATATTCAGAAATATTCACACTAATGACTACAACTAGTTTGAATCATTTGTAAGCTTCCAAACACATAAACAGAATCATAACAGGTGTAAGAATGGAAAGAAGCAAATACAGAGAACAAATGAGCTATTAATTAAGCAGCTAAACGCATTTATATTCATAAATATGTAAGAAAACTAAGACGCTTATGATAACTAACTACTCTGATAAACAATTCTGGAGAGAAAGCAGCAGGGCTTTTCATTGTACAGTATTGCTTTATTCCTCTGACATTTTGTAAATATTGAGAACATTTCTCAAAATAGAAAATAATCAGGGAAAAAGGAAATCATTATTCTGTGTAATCTCGCATAAATGGCTGAAAGGCCAGATGCTTAACTTTGTGTACATAGATAAAGGAGAACATGAAGATTGTGAACAAACCTAGAGGCCAGTTCTTGGAGACCAGAGAGACAAATGACGGGACCCAACATTATGTGCTAAAATCTTGGCACAGAAATGAATAAAGTCAAAAGAGCTGGCAGCAATATCTGTGTGACCTTTACACTGTGCTCACTCTCCTTTCGGATAAAGTTCAAGATGAAGAAAACCAGCAAAAGTGCACCGGGGCCACCCAAAGAACCAGATTCCCAACTGTAGGGTGTAGAGTCTCTTTTCTGCATTGTAGACACTCTCCCAGCCTACATAAGCTCATTCCAGTGCAGGAAGCGCTAAAGACTGCACAGAGTCACTATGGGCACTATTACTTACACTTGACTTTTGGCTTGAACTAGCTGGGTTGCATTTTAAGTGCATTTTATTGAGAGAGCATTTGTACTAGAGAGTGCCCACCAAAAACCACCAACAACAACAGTAAAACAAAACAAAACAGTACATGCTTGCAAAGACATCCCTGTCTCATTGGGTTTGGAATACCCTTGGGGCGCCTCACTGTCTTTGACTACTGCATAGAAGTAGTTTAGAAATCTGAACTTGTGATTTGGCCCCTAATCACTCACTGCTCCTCACTCAGATCCAACGTCTGCAGCATTTTCAGTTTCATGTTCCTAAAACTGTCTATCCAACATCACCTCTGACTCAAAATTGTCAATGGCTTCCAACAGCATTTCCCAAGATAGCCTCTACAAACAGCCCCTGCAATATGTTCCATTAAGAATAAATTCAGTGGCTGGGCATGGTGGCTCACACCTGAAATCCCAGCACTTTGGGAGGCTGAGATGGGCAGATTGTTTGAGCCCAGCAGAGTTTGAGACCAACCTGTACAACATGCACAAACCCCTTCTCTACAAAAAAGATACAAAAATTAGCCAGGCATTATGGCGTATGCCTATAGTCCCAGCTACTAGGGAGGCTGAGGTAGGAGGAATACTTGAGCCCAGGGAGGTTGAGGCTGCAGTGAGCCAAGATTGTGCCACTGCATTTTAGCCTCGGTGACAGAGCAAGATCCTGTCTCAATTAAAAAAGAAAAAGAAAAAAGAAGAAGAAGAAGGAGAAGAAGGAGAAGGAGAAGACGACGACGATCACCAAAAATAATAGATTCAATGATCAAAACTATTTTAAGAAACTCTTAGAGATTAACAATACGGATTCACGTAAGAAAGTCTCTGATAACTTCTGTAGCAGAGAAACATTTTTTTAACTTTCTCTCAGCTTTTCTTACTTTTTCAACCATGGGGACTTCTTTTGACTAACAATTCTACAATATCCAATAGAACTAGCCTTCCAGAAAGATGGGTCTTGGGAAATGCTGGCCCAAAGCGTGAAGTGCAAATTCCTTAGCATGCATGTGATGACCCATAATAATGGGTCTCTGCTACTGCTCCACCTCCACTTCCCACCCTCTCTTCCACGTGCTCAGGTCCCTGCCTGAGCTCAAGTCCTCTGCTGGCTAGAGTGCTCTCCCTCCTCATGTTTAAGTCCCACTGGGGTCAGCGCATGCTCTCCTTCCCCCAGCAGGCCTATCCCAACCACACCAGCCTCATCCATCACTTCATCTTCCAATCTCCTGTTCCACTGATTTCCTTCTATTTCCCAGCTCCACATGAAGTGTTCTGGGGTGGGGGGATCTTACAGGTTTTGTGTCCTTTTTCTTCACCCAAATTTTAAGTTCCTTGAAGGCATTTGCATTTTATAAATAATTTTATAATTAACTTAGAACTAATTACATTTTATAACTAATTACTACCAATTCATGAAACCTAAGATCTTGTAAGCATGTTAAATAAATGGTATGTTTTAATGAAAATAAGATGAGTTTCTCCAACTATGTCAGTGTAGCAAGAGGAAGAGGGAGATCATGTCAAAACAGAATAAAATTCTCAGAGTAACATAATTTAGCAGAGTGACTGAGGGATGTCCGCAAAGCAACATCAGGATTCCAAAGTTCTACAAAATCATCACCAGTGCCAAAATGTTGAAAAAGAAACCACAGATACAAAGTTGTGGTGTGCACCAAGCCCTAAAATTGTCCAATGGAAAAAGAGGATATATTCCCTAATCTGATCTAAAGTAGACACAATGATTCACAGGAAGAGAAGAAAAAGGTTTTTGGGGTCTGTTAAGTGCCAAATCAGATAATTTGCTAATTTCTAATACAGTGAATTCCCAAATTTCCTTCCTTTCTATGTGTCTTCTATTCAACATATATTTATTAAATACTTACTAGGCATCAGGCACTGAGAAAAATAGGCAACTGGAAATGTCCTGGGGAAAACTGGGATAAAGTATGAGGTACAGAGACACAAAGGCTTCTTCTGTCTGAAAGTCCTAGAAAATGAGAGAGCAATTTTTCTAAAGTATATTAACGCAATGAGGATGAAGCAGCCTAAAATAAGTAAGTCTCATCTAAAAGCTGTCAGAAGCCATAAGCGGGCAGATCCATGCAATGTCAACTTTATGTGTTTCTTTTATCTCTTTCGAGAACCAATGACTTCCTGTTGCCAAATGCAGTATTAGAATAAGGAACACCAGCGGCAATCACTCTTCTAGGTCCAACACATTGTCTGATACATGGTAGGCACCTAATAACCATCTGTTGAGTAAACTAATAAATGAACAGATGCATGAAAAGAGGCAGGAAAGGAAGCCTTCCACCTCTGCACAGAAATGCAGTGTTTAGTTGGAACTTGTTGGGTGTTGTAATTCCTTTACACTGGAACACAGTGAAGGGTGGGTTATACAGATCAATCAATGCCTTCTTAATTCACATCTCCCTTAAAAACATTCTTATTAAAGATCAAAATTCATAGGTGGAACAAAATATTTAGATAGTCCTACATGATTCTTCTCCCATGTCACAGTAATGCAGGCAAATTTAGGACTCCTACAATAAATGTACCACGCCAGAATTTTGAATAAATAGTCCATTTCATACCATCTCAATAGGAAAAAAAAAATGGTGGAACAAGTGACAGCTGAATTTGGACACCTGTCCCTCAGGAGGAGGTAAAAAGAACAGCACTACAACATTAGTATTTTAACAAGTTTAGGTTTTACAAAAGTGACTAAGAGGAAAAACAAAAGAAGAACCGTCTGAGAGAAAGCAAGCTGACACAAATTTGCATCAGGTGTTATATATCGAATCTGACTATAATGCCAATAGGTTGAATTAATTCATCTTATTCTACTTACAATGCCACACTTAACATTTGGCACGTGTGTGCCTATGTGTGAAACTTGATACAAATTAAATTAGAAAAAATGTTGGTAGTTTAAATCTCATTAATAGAAAAAAATAAATCAGAAAGCTGATTGATGATAATGTCATCTTTAGACCAGGAAGAACCTTACAAGCAAAGTGAGGAGGATCTTTTCCCTGGAGGTATTTACAGGGAAAATGAGCAAAGAACTGAGAAATGGAAAAGAATTTCTTTTCTTGCTGTGTGATTTAAAAAGCCCAATATTTTCTCTCTCATTTCTATAATGCCGTGAACAGAGTGTAGGGGATCAAGAGATTGTTGAACCTCAAACACAACCCTATATATTGTAGCTATTACAGAAATCACCTTCAAGCTTTCCAAATGATTCAAAGCACCAGCAAAAACCACCTGAGGTAGGCTTATCTCATAGGATAACTCTCTCCTTTGCAACTCACAGTGTTTTATTTAATAAGACTGCTATGACACTTAAGTTTACCTTATTATATAATATCTCTACATAATACAGAAAATATCTATTTCACAGATATTAATACTGCTGCCTTTGAAAAGGTCCAAAGATATAGTATGTTTCTGACACATCCCAGGACTTAATAAGTGGTAGATGTATTTATTATGGTGATGTTCCTTACTATGATGCTATTATTATTTCTTACCATACAAACCCATCTTCCAGCTGAGAATAAGACTATGTTTTTCATCTTTGCATCCCTTGCAGCCCAAGCACAGTGACTTTTACAAGAATTTGATGAATTTAATGTTAACTGAAAGGTCGAAGCTTATCTTTAAACTAAACTAGTTTATCTCATGAACTGACCTGTTTGTATCTCAAGGAAAGAATAGGTATCATCTCCCATCACACTTGTGGAGGACAACACTCCCTCTGAAAGTAGCTGCAGTAATATTTAATAACACAGAGACTTCAGTTAGCTCTGAACTAAAATGCTACAATATTTAGGAATGAAAAAAATAAAATACCTAGGAATGCCAATGTAATTGCTTTAGGTTATAACTTCCCTATTAATGGTTGTTCTCTGTCTGGCAGGGAGGAGGTTGAGAGATGAGGTTCATGTGAAATAGCCAGTCTCATCCAATTCAAAGTGATATGGAAATTATATTAAAAGACCATAGCTGCTAACATCTGTTGGCTTTCTTGTGGGTGGGCCACTGTCTCATGCCCTCATATGTGTTCGATTTTAATCTTAACATCTTACAAACGCACGTACTTTTTATTTTTATAGATGATGAAACAGGTTAGAGAGATTCATAACCTGGCCCCAAATCACATTAATAATAAATAAGAGAATCAGGCTTTGAGTTCAGATCTACATAGTCCCAAGTTCGAAGGGGTAATCCTACCTAAGATGTGTTCTTAGCAACACTCTGAGTTCGCAAATCTCCAGCTATTTAGAGGCCATAGTTTTACCTATAGGACCAAGTGCTATAACTTATGTTCAAGACCTTTCAATACAACACAAAATGATTAGCTTCTCTCCCTTTGTCTAAGCCCTTCCCACCTGCTACAGTACCTGGAAATCTAGGTACCGGCATGCTTCTTAAAGCACTTTGCAGGCTATGTTCGTGTCTGAGTTGAGTAACAAGTTCACAGAGCTGGTTTATTTATGCCACCTACTCTCTGACAGAAAGGACCATGTGAAAACAGTGTTTATTAGGAGAAAGAGGATGGAAGGGCATAATATCCAGGAAGCAATCTCAGTCAGGGCCAACAGCCTTCAGCAGCAATACTGTACTACTGCCCTGCAGCAAGAAAGTCTCAACCACCCACATTCTTATTCATCTACAGAAACCCAAAAGGCCAAAACTATCAAATGTTTTAAAGGAACAAGGTATCAGCTAAGTATGAAATGGCACAGTTCCACATAAAAAGCAAGAAGGCTTGTTCTCCAAAAATGCCCCTTGGCAAATATTTACGGGATGACGGCACAAATAATAGGGCCCTGATTAGGGGGTTACAAAGACGACGGACACCCCTGAGCCCGGATGATGTTAGCCATCAGCACAGTGCTCTTAACTTTCCCTGCTCAAGTCTCTCATGGTTTATAAAAATATTTGAGGAGTATGCCTAAGGTTGGAATCAGCCTCACCTCTCTCTCAACCTCATCTGAAAACCTGAAGCTGCTAAAGTCCCCTGCCAGAAGAGGGCTCACCCGCCCCACTATGCCCAATCTAACTCCCCAAATAGATCTATATTGTTTGCATTATGTGCTTTTTCATTGACATATAATCAACCTAGAGATTTAGGTTAGCTCTGAACTAAAATGCTGTAATATTTAGGAATGAAAATAATACCCAGGAATACCTAATACAGAGTCACAGGCTTGAGTAAACAAACTCTCTAGGAAAAAAAACTCTACTTGTCTAAAACTTGCCACCAACCTTCACGGTATTAAACAATATAAAGCTCCTTTGGGCATCCTGAACCTTCCTCATAACAGACCTTGCCCTAGGATTACCTTCTTGGCTTATCTGTTATCTAGTCATACCCAAAGCCAGCCCCCAGCCATAATAATCTCCCTACCATATACCATCCTCCTTGTAAAACTTCTTTGAATAAAACTTTTCAAAATGGTAACACAAGATCAGCATGATATCTGAAATGCAAACCAAAATTTATGACTATCAGCTAGCATTATAAAAGCCATTTTTGGAGGAAAGTCATGAATGATATTCACAACTACTAAGTCAGAAGGGCTGTCGTCCGTGTTCAAGGAGCAGAGAAAAGAAATCTACACGAAGGCCTTCTGTACATCCTCCCTAAAAATGATTTTAAAAAAGAGAAACTGCCATTTATCCACATGAGATATGACTGGTTTTCAAAGTAATGGGTAAAAATGACCAAAACCTTGATTGTCTTCATGATGGCTCACATAAGGCACACAAACTCTTTTTTGTTTTTATATTCTAAGTACAGAAAATTGCTTCATTTCTCAAGTAAATATATGCTAGAAACTTGCGGATATCTCAAGAATGCTTTGTAGCTAAAGAAAGTAACATCATTGCCTACTCATTTTGCTTAATTTGCTAGTCTCCCAGCAACTTTGTGCTAACACTTTCATCCCATTTTAGATCCTAGGATAAGGCAATAGTCCAGAGTGCTGGAAAGACTCCACCTCCAGCAGTTCACCAGGCCACTGAAGCCCCAGGATGGAGTTCCTCTCCAGGACACCCTCCTGGTAATATACATGCTACGTGCATTTCACTTATCTTCTCCAAGTTACATTCCAGTAACTAAGTTTCAGAAGCTTCCTATGAATTGTTTATTTTGTGTTTTAAAGCTCCATCAGCTGTTGGGATGATTTGCAATATTTTTCTTTTTGGTTAAGCAGGATTGGTGAGCATTACTGGGCCTTTTGGTGGAATCCTTGCTATTTAAAATTCCTGCTGCTGGGATTAAAGGAGATAATGTCTTTGAAAGCCTTTTGTAAACTGTAAAGTCCTAATCAAATGTAGTGTGCTGCTATAACATTAACCATCACAGCAATAACCATAAACCAGCTGTAACGGGGGCTTTAAAATGCTGAAACCCATTTGGGTCTTGTCTTTGCTCCATTCCCACCCCCAGGGCCTACAATGGTGCCCAACATATGGGAGTCTCTCAAGGAAGTTTTGTTTGGAGGAATAAATCAGTGACTCAGAAACATCACATGGTTTTCCAAAGTAATGTCCATGGNCAAAAAGAAGCTAAGCATGACAATTTAAATAATGAAAATACTCTGCCAAAAATACTGGGGTGCTGGGAAGAAATGTTACAGAACAAAGTTCTTCTAAAGAGAATTAATTTGATAACGAAATCTGGTCCTTTATAGTCAGACTGGGAAGGAGAAGGAGTACAGACAGGTGCAGAAATTTATTAGTCCAGAAAATGTTAGTCCAGGATGGTTTAGAGAAGGAGGCTGCCATCCCAGAAAAGGGAAGGGAGGCTACAGTTTGAGAGAGAGTGCCAAACAAAAAACAAAAGACCCCACAAAATTGGCAAAAGGTACTCCTGGAAAGAACATTATAAAAGCAGGCTTTTTATCTGCACTGTGTCTTTAAAGTGGTGGAAATGACCAATTCTATGTCTTAGGAGGGAGGTGGCATGAAGCCGGGAAATGACTGAGGAAGGGATACTGATATGAAATGATTTATTTCCGGAAAACGCTCTTGTAAGCGTTTGCAGGAATAGTTCTGGTTACTAGAGGTGTAGTCTATTTTAGGCACCTATGCATAGGGAGGAGTGAACGAGTGAACAAGTTGGTGGGGATGAAAATAAAAAGGGAAGTGGTAGCGGCCAGGAACAGGGGCCTCATTCATCAGACTCAGAAGCCTCAAGGATGAGAAGAGAAATTCCAGGGTGGCTGCCTGTTACTCAGCAAGAACACTGGCTTGCTGGCTCAGCACTTAACCTGAGATGAGGATATCCTAACAGCCCTTTTCCTCTAAGGGGTAGGGCAGGACGGGGTGAGGCCAAAACGAGAAGGGGAGGAAGGCCTGCCACCCGGGAGGTCCGCAGGACTCAGCAGCAGGGAGGATCTTGCACCAGCGCTCCGCTCCGTTCCAGAAAATATCCTATTTCTGACCATCAATCAGCGTTAAGCCAGTTTGGGGGCTGAGCTTTAGGCACAGGCAGTTGCCAGTAGCAACAGGGCACACGCTCCTGGTGAGCTGGGCGGGAGGTGGCAACAAGGGAGGGGCCGCCTGGGCAACTGGCCTGGAGCTGGGCAGACAAGGTCAGGGATCTCCCCCACACGCGCAAGGGAGGCAGTGCGGCGGGGGGGGAGGGGGGTATCGTGGCATTAGGTGGGGACAGGCGCGCCCTGCTGGGGCCGGGCCAGGAAGTGGCCCAGGCCTCTGACCTCGCTGGGGAGCAGGGAGGGGGTTTTCCTAGTGGCACTGCTATGCCCCTGCCAAACCCAACGGCCTCCCGGCCCCTGGGAAGGCGCCACTCCAGTGTAGGCACTGGAGTCAAAGACAAGCGACAGGAGAGGCGCTGGCCCTATGCTTGGGAGGACCACAGAACTCAAGAGCTGCCCCTCCCCTGCAGCCCCTTTACGCCCCCACCCTTTAGGAGTCTCTGGAAGATGCCAACGTGGAAATGTTTATGCACGTGTGTGTGTTTTCATTTGTGCTTCCCACACAAAAGCGAAGCCCCACAGGTGGAGAGGAGGGCGTGTGTGCGCGCGTGTATAGCAGGGCTCGGGCTGCGTGGGAGCTGGGCGGGTATGCGCACACACGGACTGACTCCCACAAGCTGTCCCGCTTCAGGTGTCCTGGCTCGGGCTTTCAGGGAAAGAGAGCCCACAACCTCGTGCCACCTCCCAAAACTTCTCCCCCTGCCGTTGGGCTATGGTAAAGGGGAAAGGACGCAGGATCTTTAGGGAGGTATATAGTTAGCGGGCAGAGAGGGACCAAGGAGACCCAGGCGGGAGGCGCGGAAGCATACAGTCTGCGGAGAAAAGGACCGAAAGGGGTAGTTTGAGCCACGCTCTGAAGGGCTGGGGTCAGGGTGGTGGCGCGCCGGGGGCGCGCCTGGGCGGGGAGTGGGCTGGCGTCTCCTTACCTGGCCTTCGGTGGAGCATGCTGCTGCGGGCTGGGGGCGGGGGGGGGGGCGCTGCGCCCCCAGGGGTTGACCCTGCAGCGCCTTCACTTCGGGGGCAGCAAGGCGCCCGCTGCAGAGCCGGGAGTTGCCAAACTTGCCATGTCCAGAGCGCGGAGGTAGCCTGGGCCACGCGCGCCCCGCAGCCCGGGCACCTCGCGCTCCTCCGCTTTGTTGTGTTCCGCCGCCAGTCCCCCTGCGCCTGCCTCCCAGTGTCCCTGAGCCCTCTCCTGCCGCGCGACGTTTCAGTGGAGCTCAGGGAGGCCCCTCGGGTGGGCAGTGCCACTTTCCTCCTGGAGGCGCGCGTTAAAGAGCTGCCCGGGAGCACCCGGCAGGCGGCTCGGCTTGCGCTCTGATGAAGAGGCTGGGGCCCATCGATTCCCACCCCTCCCCACTCCCCTCCCCTCCCCTCCGCCGGGCCCCCCCATCAGAAGCTGCTTAGGATCGGCGCTGTCAAATCCAGCCCATCTGCTGCAATCATAATCAGTCTCAACCGAACGGTTCTGACAAATCTCCGCCTGGAGCTGGAGTTGGAGAAGCTGGAGAGTGAGGGGCGGGGAAGGGAGGTGGGGGTGAGGGGACGATGGGGACCGGGCGCCCTGAAAGGGGGCCTGGAGGCTTCTATTGTCTGCCCCTAACGGAGGAACTGAAAAGGGAAGCAGGGATCCAGAAGGGGAAATAGTGCTTTCATTTCCTAGTAAGAAAAAGAAAATCTATTCCCGCAGGTTCCTGGTTCCCTTCACGCCCCCACCCGCAACCTCAGCTCTGTCTGGGTGGAACGAATTTCTGCTAATGAACTAAACAAACAGGTCCCTTAATCTTATGGAGCTGACCCAGAGACTGGCACAGATATCCAAAGTATCATAATTGGCAGGTAAGAGCTGGAACTAACAGCCATTTGTCTGGAGTCAGAAGTTAGTTCCCAAGTGCATTTGGGAATAAAGCTCTTGTGGGGAGAACTGCCGTATAGTGTAATTGGCCAGGAAGCTTGGCCCTTGGCCTCCTGTTGGCATTTCCAGAGATAAAAGGAAATCTGCTTTGGGCAAGAAAACGCTGAACTCCGCTTAGTTCCATTTTGAATTTAAAAGATTCGCATAATTTTTTTCATTTTCTCATGAAAATGCTATTTTTCAACAAATGCTGTTTTATTAGAAAATAATGACTTCTAAAATTGAAAATTTTCCAAGCAGAAATTGCTTCGTCTGTAGATGAAATGAAATGCTCCTTTCAGTAATATACTTTGAACCATTCCAAAAATTCCACTTTAATACAATCACAAAAATTTTACTGGTGATAGATTCACAAGGATTATCTCAAAAAAAATGTTTTAAAGTATAATATAAATGGCAGTAGTCCTAGAGACATATAAACAAGTCTTAAAGCATGGAAGAACACAACCAATGGGATTAAGCCTGGTTTTATACATTCTTCTCAAGTGCTGGGAAGTGTCCAATTACCTTGAATGACAGTATTTGTTCAGGAAATAATTTGTTGGATAAACAAATCACCAGTGGAAAAGTTGAAGAAAATTTTAAGCCATTTATTCAGATAGGTATAAAAGTTAAGCAAAAATAAATATAATTTACTGTGAAAATTGAATAAAATTCTAAATTAGGGCCCAAATCATTCTTTTGCTTTATGCTATACTGGAGAAATGTGTGCAAGCCACATTAAGCACTCACTTATCTAGGCAGAGACTATGTTTTCCACTTATTTTATAGCCCAGTGGTGCTTACAACAGCACTAGGCAACTATGGACACTCTATGAATACTGATAGTTTGAAATTTTGATTTACAGGTCAGAAATAAAACTACATCATGGTGACTTTATAGCTGAGACAAAGTTGAGCTCAAGTGTTACTTTCCCAGTAAGTAAATCATGTAAGTCAAGGAAAACTACTGGTCAGATTTTATAATATTTTATGAATATTTAAAAGTTTGGAGTTTTTCATTGATAATTTGTTTAATGTGTTTCTCAGTATTAAATAAACATTTTGCTAAAATTAACATAGTGCCAAGAAATGAATATTTCAAAAAGGGTCCTCTCTTCTAGAATGAAGTATGATGCTGGTGACTAATTTAACTAATGTTGTCCAGGAAATTGCTATTGTCCAGGAAGAAAAGAGTTGAGCTGAGTGTCAGCCACTGGGCTTCTGGCACCATCCTGCACAAGAAATTGATAAGTTCTACTGTGTTATTTCCTACCTTGGTGGTCTCAGTTGCATCCCAGCTAACTTATAGCCTAAATTGATGGGCCCATCTCCAATTTATTAATTCCTTGGTCTTCAAAATATATCATCTCATGTTTACTCAGTTATTTATTGAACAATCACTATGTGTCAGTGTTGGAATATATGAATGAAAAATCAAATGAAATTTTTTTACTTTGTGGAGCTTACATTCTGGAGAAGAAGACAGAAGTTAGAAAATACTACGTAAGTAAATTATAATGTCTATTAGAAGGTAATCAGTGCAACAGAGAAAATAAAGCAGAGTGGACTGGGTGGTGCACAAGCTTAAATACAAGAGTGCTCAGTAAAAATATCACTGAGAATGCTAACCCTGAATAAATGATTAAAGGAGTTGAGGGAGCAGGCAAGCCATGCAAATATCTGGGAAGATGGTCCCAGGAAGTGGGAAAAGCAGGTGTAAATGGCCCTTAAATATGATTGCACCTGGCAAGGTCTAGGAACATTAATGAAGCCTTGGGAATGGGACACAGTGAAGGGAGAGAGTTAATGAGGGTAGGCTTGGAAGACAGATCATTGGGTGGGGTCAATTAAAGGATCTGGGATTTTACTCCAAATGATAGCAGAGGACATAAGACACAGAGGGAGTGACATGATCTTTTGACTTTTTAATGGATCACTCTGGTTGCCATGTTGAAAATTAATTATAAAAGCAGAGGAGGAAGCAGGGAGATCTGTTATTAGGCTATTACAAGAATTTAGGTAAGAGATGATGGCTTGGACAGGGTGATAGCAAGAAAGATAATGAGAATTGGTGGCAATTTTGAATTGCTTTGAATTTAGAGCCAACAATGAGTGGCTTGAAAGAAAAGAGGGAGTAAAGATTACCTCCAAGCATTTGGTCCTAGCAACCAGAAGGATGAAGTTGCTGTTAATTGAAATGAGAGAGAGTATGGGTGGAGCAAATTTTGGTGGAAGAATCAGCTTCAGGCTTAAATAGGTTAAGACTGGAATACCTATTAAGTTAAATTTTAAAAATAATTCATTTAAAGCTCTTAGAATAGTTCCTGGCTTTTCGTAAGTGCCATGCAAATAATTGTGGTGGTGGTTATTATCGTTATTAATGTTTGCCAATCAAAATGAGATGTTGAATAGACAATTGTACTGTATTTTGTTATAATCCAATTGTACACTCAAAAATTGGTGAATTTTATTGTACGTAAACAAAACCTTAAAAAACTTTTAAAAAACAAAGAACTCAGTCTAATATTTTAATAGGAGGATATGGAACTTTCCCATCTGAGAATAAGCAGCTTCAGAAGTATAACCATTTTGTATACCCATTGAAATAACTGACCGAAATAAAGATCACCAATAGATACTAAAGCCATTAAGTAAACATTTCATGGAAAATATTGAGGTAGGTGAATAGGGTCTGGAGGCAGGGAACCTAAGGTCAGTTCACGCTGACTTCCTAAAGCTAAATCAAAAGGAAAACCCCAAGTTTCCACACCTAAGCAACAAAAGTACTGGAGGCTGCTCGCTTTGCAAACCACCCCCTCCTTTCTGCATGGCAGATGGAAAATTGAAAGTATCTTTGATTGGTTGCTTTCCACAACCAATCAGACGCTTGCATAGGGTGTAACCTTTGTAACTTCACTTCAGCCTGATTGGCTGCTTGCCTCTGACTGATTGCCGGCCACTACTTCATTTACATGGGATGTACACCAAGTAACCAATGGGAAAACTCTAGAGGGCATTTAAACCCCAGAAAATTCTGTACTGGGGCTCTTGGATCCTATTCTTGGACCCACTCCCACCCTGTGGAGTGTACTTGTGGTTTTAATAAGTATCTGTTTTTGTTGCTTCATTCTTTTTTCCTTTTTTTTTTTTTTCTTGAGATGGAGTCTCGCTCTGTCGCCCAGGCTGGAGTGCAGTGGCATGATCTTGGCTCACTGCAAGCTCCGCCTCCCGGGTTCACGTCATTCTCCTGCCTCAGCCTCCCGAGTAGCTGGAACTATAGGTGCCCGCCACCACGCCCAGCTAACGTGTGTGTATGTATGTGTGTGTGTGTGTATGTGGATATATATATATATAGTGTGTGTGTGTGTGTGTGTTTAGTAGAGACGGGGTTTCACCGTTTTAGCCAGGATGGTCTCGATCTCCTGACCTCATGATCCACCCTCATCGGCCTCCCAAAGTGCTAGGATTACAGGCGTGAGCCACCGTGCCCGGCCTTGTTGCTTCATTCTTTCCTTGCTTTGTGTGTTTTATTGAGTTATTTGTTCAGGAAACCAAGAACCTGGACACCTTTCACCAGTAACAATAGAACATTCCAACTACAAATACTGCCTCCAGACTTTTTGTTAACTGCGAAGGGGAAAAACTGTATTAGACAAGGGAGAAACCACCTGACATGCTTCTTCTTATGTGATGCTGTATGAAAAGTTTTTTGCAATATATTTTTGCAAAAAAAAACATGTTTAATCTGAGTCTAAGCAAGGCCTCTGCTATAATTCCCACCTTACAGGAAATAAAGATGATAGAGGGACAGATAAATTACATCACAAAGAAACCATGAGGCATAGCAGAATATGGAACTTGCTAGAGGTCTTCAAAAAGTCAATGTTCATAGAGAAGAAAAAAAGTAGAGGGACTGTCGTAGATTAAAAGAGACATGACAAATGCAACTAAGGGGATTGGACATCAGTGCAAAATAAGCAGCTATCAAAGACATTTGGGAAACGATTAGAGAAATTCAGATGAGACTGGTATTAGTTGATATAATGGAGTTTTCATTAATTTTTCTAGGGTGTAAAAGTGATACTGTGGTTATAAAAGAAAGTAGTCCTTATTTTTAAAAGACACATACTAAAATATTTGGGGTTGAAGTGTCATGGTGTCTACCACACACTTTCGAAAAATATATATGAAGTAAAATTATTAATATTTGTTGATGCTAAGTTGTGCGCAGATGAATGTTTTATTATTCTGGTCTTTTAATTTTCTATGTATTTGAAATTTTCTTAATCAAAATTGAACAAAATATACCTATAAAATCCATGCATCAAAAGTAATTATAAGAAAATTAGTAACATTTAGAACTTGATGTCTCAAGAATATCCAAATTATAAGATGGAAAGGAGTATGTAGAAGGAGGTTAATAATTTTAGTGGACATTCTAGAAATGAAGAAAAATGGAAATAAATGTTCAAAGTACCCAACCAAAACAGAACAAAAAAAATAGAATAAAATAAATGAAATCAAAGTCTAATAAAAGAGAACACAAATCAATACAGGATCAATAAAACCAAGTCTGGTTCTATGAATGAAAAACAGTGGAGACATAAATCAATAAGCTTAGGGATAAAAAAGACTATATAACTAAGGGTAAAATAGATTTTGAAAATAGGACTACTTTACTTTGAGCAATTTTATCTGTTTTCAAATTTATTGACATAAAATGATCAATATCCTAAAATAAACTTTTAATAAAATTCAATAATCCATGGAATCTTGAACAATCAAACAGATTGAATCAGTAGTTGAAAAAGAAATTACTGCTGCATAAACATAGGTCCAAAATTTTAAATTTATTCCTTTAGATAAAATTTACCGAAGTTGAATTTGTTTTTAGCATATGCACAGTTATGCAACCATCACCATCCCCTTAGAACAATTTCTTTACCCACAAAAAGTACCTATTAGTATTCACTCCTCATTCTCCAGCCAGAGGCAACCAACAATCTGCTTTCTATCTCTGTAGAATTGCCTCTTCTAGACACTTAGTATAAATGGAATCATACGATATTTAGCCTTTTCTCTGGTTTCTTTCACTTAGCATAATGTTTTCAAGTTTTGTCCATGTTGTAGCATGTATTGGTACTTCACTCCTTATTTCCAAATAATATTCCATTGTCTTCATGTACCACATTTTATTTATCCATTCACCAGCTAATGGGCATTTGGGTTGTTTCTGTTCTTTAGCTATAATAAATAATGCTTTTGTAAACATTCATGTACAAGTTTTTGTGTGGGCATATGTTTTCTTTTCTTCTAGGTATATACCTAAGCTGTGGAATTGCTGAGTCCTATAGTAACTCTGTTTAACATTTTGAGGAACTGCCAAGCTAGTTTCCAAAGCAGCTGCACCATTTTACATTCCCACCAGCAATGTCTGAGTGTTCTAATGTCTCCACAGCCTCTCCAACACTATTATCCTTTGTTTATAGCCATGCTAGAGGATGTAAAGTGATGTCTCATGAATTTTATTCACATTTTCCTGATGGCTAATGACATTCAGTATCTTTTCATGTGCTTATTGGTCATTTGTATGTGTCTTCTTTGGAGAAATTTCTTTTCAACTCCTTTGTCCATTTTCACATTGGGTTATTTATCTTTTGATTGTTGAGTCATGGGTTCATTACCCAATCTTCACAAAACTTGAAAAAATACAGAAACTCTAAGAACCCATATCTCACAGAGAGTTACAGGGAATTTTTTAAAAAGGGGGAGGAGGAGAAAGAAGGAAGAGTAGGAGGAGGAAAGGGGAAAACTAGGGGAAGGAAGAGGAGGAAAGATTTTTATCAGGTTAGAAGGAGTCTGATACCAAAAGTAAATATAGGCTGTATGGGAAAGGAAAATTAATGAGACTCTCAAAAATTCTTAATAAAACTTAATCCGTCAGTGTGGAAAATTATAACAGTAGCAATAATAATGGTTATAATTAAATGGTGTTGTTAAATAAGATTTATCCTGTAATGCAAATATGATTTGGCCCTAGCAAAATCTATTAATTTCCAGAAAAACAATCTTTGAGGGAAAATTAAAAAAATTAAAAAGATAATCATTTCAATAGATGCTGGAAAATTTTAATAACATTCAACATTTATTCATGGTTTAAAAAAATAAATTAAAAAACATTTCACCTCCCCAGGAATAAAAGGGAATGCCCTTAACCTGATAAAGGTTGTCAAAAAAAAAAAAAAAAAAAAAAACTATAACACGCCTTATATTAAATAGTTAAATTTAAAACATTCCCTTTAAATTTTCCTCTAGACAAGGATCTCTCCATCACCACTTCATTTTCTCTAAGGTCTTAGAGCAGTTATTATTTATCATCAGTACTATCAGCATCTCCACAGAAAATTGAAGAGAACCCAGAGGCAAATCAGATATAGTAAGAGAGCAGTATGTTCACTAGATAAAAGAACAATATACCAAAATGGATAGTGTTCCTAAGATATGTACCAAATTATCAGAAGTGTATACCCTTTAGGATATCCCACTTAAAACAGTAAAACAAAAAAAATTTAGAAGATACGAATAAACTTCAAGATGTGAAACACCTTTATAGAGAACAATTTGTTGAAAGGCTTAAAAGAACTGAGTAAATAGTAAAACATATAAAAGTGATGGATTAGAAGACTCAATCTTCTGGCTTAATCTTTAAATGTGAAATACTATCAACTCAAAATCTCAGCAGATTTATACACTCAATTTACCAGCTGGTCCTAAATTTATTTCAGAAAAGGAAAAGGCCCAAATTAGCCAAATATATTTAGTAAATGTGAAACCTCTAACGTTCCAAAAAGGGTCAGGTACCTTACTATAAAACAATGTAATTCAACAGGTAAGAGATATGGATTAACTGGAAGAGAAAGAGAGCCTAGAAACAGACTCACATTTATGGACTCAGGGTGTATGAAAGAAATGGCATTATTAATTATTGGGGAGGGACTACTGTTAAAAAAAAGTCACCAAATTAACTTTCTATGTGATAATGGAAAAAAAAATTAGAAAAAAAAAATTAGAATCCTACCTCAGGCCATTTGCAAAACATAAACTCAGATTAAAACTAAATGTAAAAGGAAATTTATAAGACTTTTGAAGAATGCTTTGGAGGATACTTTTATATCAGACAGGGAAGTATAATGAAGTACTTTACTGTATTAAAATTTTAAACCTTTGTGAACAAAAAAATACCATAAACAAAATTAAAATCAAGGCATAGACTAGAAGAACCATGAAAAATATGTATTAGAAACAGAATACATATCCTAAATTTGTAAAGAACCACAAACGAGTGGGAAAAAGTGAAAAAAAAGTGGGGGGAAGCATAGAAATAGGCAGTTCATGGAAGACAGTTAAGTAGCAATAAATATATTAAAACTGCTTAATAGCAGTATTGAGGAAATGCAAATTAAAACAACAATGAGGTAGCATTTTGCGCCTATCATAATTCCAAAAAATAATTCTTATTGCACTATGTGTTGGTGAGGATGTGTAGAAAGACCTCTTCCACACTGCAGGTGGGAACAATTTGGATCTATTTATTAAGTTGAAGGTGTTCACACTCTGACACAGAAACCCCATATCTGTTTACTCAAGGAAAAGGCTCACACATACACACAAGCACACGTGGAACTCGCATAAAATCCATTACATTAAATCTCAAACTTCAGTATGTTCTGGAAAGTATAACTATTATAAACACCACCTGTTGATAACAATGCAATAAAACAAATTATTTAAAAATGAAAATGGAAAACTAACTTTTAAGCAACTCTTCAATGAAAGAGATTGCAAACCAAAATTTCTAAATTTCTGAAAATGACGATGAAAACTACTACATGCATTTACAGCAGTGATCACAGAAAATTGGCAGTCCTATGCACATGTATCAATAAAAATTTTTAAATGTAAATACAATTTCAGCTCAAAGGCACAAAAGGAAAAATAACCAAAAGAAAGGAATTAAGGGTAACAGTAAAATGTAATACCAAATTAACGAACCAGAATCTAGTTGCCTTTCTTTTAAAAATAGACCATTACATAACTTAATCATGAAAAAAATGAGGGAGGTGAATCAATCACCAATAAACAGTTGACCCTTGAACAATACAGTATGAGCAGTGCAGATCTACTTATACACAGATTTTTTTTCAATAAAAGTTATATGGAGTATGCCTGTTTCCCTTTCTACCTCCTCCACCTATTCCACTTCTATCACCCCTGAGAGAGCAAGACCAACCTTTCCTCTTCTTTCTCCTCCTTCTCAGCCCACTTACTGTGAAGACGAAGAAGATGAAGGTCTTTATGATGATCCACTTCCACTTCATTAATATGAAACATATTTTCTCTTCCTTATGGTTTTCTTAATAGCACTTCCTTTTCTCTAGCTTAATTTCTTATAAGACTGCAGTATATAATACATATAACATACAAAATATGTGTTAATAGACAGTTTATGTTATCAGTAAGGCTTCCAGTCAACAGGATATTAAGTTTTTGTAGGAGTCAAATGTTATTCAGGGATTTCTGACTCTTCAGGGGTCAGCACCCCTAACTCATATGCTGTTCAAGGGTCAGTTATACAAGACAGGAAATGATAAATGGGAAATAACTACAGAAACAAAACAAATGAAGAGGCAACTTCATAGGCATCATATACATACAAAAAAATTGAAAACATGGACAAAATTGAAACTTTCTTTGGAAAATATATTTACCAAAATTGGCTCTGTGAGAGATAGAAAAATTAATCGACTTTTCTAGAAAAAAAATAATATACCACCCCACAAAAACATGTCTAGGCTGAAAACAAACTCCCAAAGTCAGACCACTCCAGTGCTCCACATTTACTCCAGGACATGGAAAATGAAGAAAAACTTCCTAATTATTGTTATAAAGCAACTATAACATTGATAATTTAAACTGCTAAAGTCAGTTTTAAAAAAATGAAATTACAGGACAATGTCACTATATATATCACTGCAAAAATGGTAAATAAATATCACCAAAACAATGCAACACTACATTAAAAAAATATCATGGCCAAGTGACATTTAATCCAGGAATGCAAGTTTGGCTCAATATTAATTAATCCATTAGTGTATGACACCCTGTTAATAAATCTAAAGGAAAAAAAATTACAAGATTCTCTACACAAGTGTTTAAATCATCTTTGAGAAAATTGAAAATTTAACACTCTTCCTGATGAAGATAGGAATTGATGTATATTTTCTTAACATCATAAAACATATCATGCACACATATGCATAGTCCTAACATCAGTATCTCACTTAATGGGGAACTACTTGAGACACTCAACTTGATCAGGAACAAGGCCATTATGTCCGCTGCCTCCACTTCTATTCAATATTTTACTGGAGTCAATGCAATTATACAAGATACATCAAATGGAGGCATAATAATTGGAAAAGAGCAAGTAAAAACTGTATCTGTAGATGGCATGGTAGTGTTCCTGGAAATGAAGCAAATTATGATAAAAATTAACTCAATAAAATTTAGATTCAGTAAAAATTAACATATAGAAGTCAGCTGCTTTCAAAGACATTGATAGTAAACTGGTGGAGGATATACTGATAGAGAAAACCTCATTTACATTAGCAATAGAGATGAATAAATATGTAGGGAAAATTAGAAGTAGAAATGTATAAAACCTATCTGGGGAAACATTAAAACTCCTGTAAATCACAAAAATAGATGTGAAGAAATAGAAGGCATTGGCTGTTCTATAACAGAATGACTCAAGATTATAAAGCTGTCAGTTCTGTCTAAGTTACTTTATAAAATTAACACAATACCAATAAAAATAACAAGGTTCTTTGGGAGCTAGACTATTTAATACTTAAGTTTATGTGAAGAAAATTCCAGGAAAAGGCAGGAAAACACTAAGAAAGAAAAGCCAGGAAGAGAAAATAAAGTATACGATAAATTTACTATAAAGTTTCTAAATTGAAAACAGTGTGGTGCAGGTGCATGTCTAGACAACCAGGGAGAAACAGTTTTGAAAATCGAGAAATAAATCCAATTACATATGGACATTCACCATCCAATAAAGGTGGCATCTTACATCACAAAGAAGAGACTTTGTAAACAAACAGTGCTGGGACAATTGGTCAGCCATTTGACCAAACATAACATCAAATGTATACCTCCCAAACCATACGTAAGAATCAACAAATAGATCCAGGATCTAAATGTAAATAATGAAACCATGCCATCACAAGGGATAAAAAACCACAGGTGAATTCCTTTATAAGCTGGATGAAAGGAATGGTTACCTGACAATGACTGAAACTCCAGATGCCATACAGGATTAGTAAATTTGACTGTAAAATATTTAAACTAGTATGGTATATCAGCTTTCTATGACTGCTGTAACAAATGATCACAAATGCAGTGACCTAAAACAACACAAAGTTATCATCCTACAGTTCTGTAGGTTAGAAGCCCCACAGGCCTCCCTGGTGTCAACTGAAGATGTCAGGAGGACTGCATTGTTTTCTGGAGGCTCTAAGGGAGGACTCATTTCCTTGCCTTTTCCAGCTTCTAGAGGCTGCCTACATTCCATGGCTTATGGCCTCTTCCTCCATCTTCAAAAGCCAGGAACTTTACATCTCTTGCCCTTTTCTGTAGTCATACCTCTCTCAGCCCACAACCAGGAATGGTTTTTAACTTTCAAGGACCTGTGATTACACTGGATCCACCTGATTAATCCAGGATAATGTCTTCATCTCAGAGCTCTTAACATCTGCAAGTCCTTTTTGCCATGTAAAGTAACATTTTTAAAAATTGTAGGCATGCAGATATGTCTATTTTGTGGGTCATTATTTTGCCTACCACACATAATAGGAAAAAAACTCAAAAAACAAACCAAAATATTTTAAAATAAACTGAAAGACTTCTGACAAAATGGGAGAAAACATTTGTAATGATCACAAATAGGCTAATATTCATCCCTAAACTACAAAAAAAAAAAAAAAAAAAAAAGTCCCCCCAAAAAAATAAGGGGAAAGGCCAAAACTTAATAGAAAATTGGCTATTAAAACTATGCTGAGATACTGTTTCTCATTCATCACATTGGGGGATATTTAGATATTGATCATTTATTCTGTTGGTGAGACTGTGGGTAAACATGCAGTCTTATACATTGCTGGTAGCAATATAAATTAGTTCAACCATTTTGGAGGAAAATTTGACACTAAGCAAAATTCTATTTTCATTTACCATTTGAGTACACATTCTTACTTTTTTTTTTTTACTGGAATTTACCCTGAAAGTATACTTCCAACAATACAAAAGTGCATAGGCATGTGGTTTATTGCCGTGCTATTACCGCCCACTGTTGCTTAAAATGTTGCTTAACTCATCCTTGCTCTCTATATATCCATTTTTATCTCCATTTTATGGCTTATCTGTCAGGTTTGGATTGTGTACTACAATTCAGCTTTGCAGTCCTTCATTGGGCTTCTACACCATTCTCTGCATAGAACTGAGTAAATATTTGCTGATTTGAACATTTTTAGGGCTAAACAATCATTTTGTTTTCAGAAATTTTATTTTGGAAAAAAGTTCTCCTGCATAACTAGTATCACATAGCTTTATTAATTTTGAATTTAACCCAGATTGTTGTCCAATATATTTTTTTCACAGTTCTTACTAAGTTTCTGTTTTATCACAGCCAGTCTTAAGTAAGAAAATTAGATTTATTTAATAATTAAACCTCTATGACAATGGTCCAGGGCCAACTGAATTCAGCACAACAACTTAGAATAAGATTCCACTGGACTTTCCATACTTTTCAGCCACAACTGAGCACACCATTGTTCGATGATAGCATTATTGTCATTAATGAAATGTATAAATGGAATGCAACTAAATAGTGCCTGGTTAAATAGTGCCTGGAGCTTGGCAACAAAACAAATAAATACACAACCATACTCTGAAGATGAATGGTCTTTTATCAATTTAGTTGTTCACCCAACCATCATTCATTAAGAAATTAATACAATCAGGTTCATGTGTCAGGTTCTTAGAATAAGAAGTATATGGGCCGGGCGCGGTGGCTCAAGCCTGTAATCCCGGCACTTTGGGAGGCCGAGACGGGCGGATCACGAGGTCAGGAGATGGAGACCATCCTGGCTAACATGGTGAAACCCCGTCTCTACTAAAAAATACAAAACCTAGCCAGGCGCGGTGGCGGGCGCCTGTAGTCCCAGCTACTGGGGAGGCTGAGGCAGGAGAATGGCATAAACCCGGGAGGCGGAGCTTGCAGTGAGCTGAGATTCGGCCACTGCACTCCAGCCTGGGCGACAGAGCGAGACTCTGTCTCAAAAAAAAAAAAAAAGAAAAAAAGAAAAAAAAGAATAAGAAGTATATGATCCTAAAGTCAAAAAAAGGTTCATTACTTCAACTTTTAATAATACATCTTCTAGATACTGTATTATCTGTATCCAGATCCTCTTTAGACTGTCTCCTGCAATTAGTATGTATATATGTATATATACATATACATATATAGTACGTGTATTTATTGCTATATGCCCATACGCTACTTTTACTGGAATACGTCCCTTTATATTTGAGGACCTCTATTTAAGTAAAGTAATAACCTAAGTACAAACAGGGAAAAAATTTTCCCTCACGTACACACACACATATTTTTAAAGTTTGTCCAAATCCATCACAATTGAGGCTTAGATTAGCATCCACACATGTCTGAAGTGGCTGCATAAGGGAGAAGAGTGGTATACATTTAAAGTAAACTTGCATTTAAGAAATTCATTATTGACCTCTTAACCCTAGCATGGGGATAGTTTCTTCTTTTGTTTTTTGTTTATTTTGGGGTTTTGTGTGTGTGTGTGTGTTGTTGTTGTTGTTTTGAGACAGGGTCTGGCTCTGTTGATCAGGCTGGAGTGCAGTGGTACGATCTTGGCTCACTGCAACCTCCACCTCCCAGGCTCAAGCCATCCTCCCACCTCAGCCTCCTGAGTAGGAAGGTCCCGGGGCTTAGCAGAGTGGCTCCAGGGGATGGCTTAAAAGGACATGGGCCCAGGAAATCAAATTTGTGATGACTTAGATCCTTCTTATTTACTTATATCGGAGCTGGTACATCAGGGGTTGCAAAACATCACAAGAAAACAATTTTTAAAATTCATTCTACATCAGGAATTGGCACCCACAGGCCAAACCTTGCCAGTTTTTGTAAATAATGCTTTATTGGAACAGTTACACCTGCTTGCTTACGTATCCTTTGTGGGTGTTCTTGAGCTAAGATTACAAAATTGAGCAATTTGGTGCAGTGACCATATGAAAACCAAAAATATTGACTATTGGTCCCTAACAGAAAAAGTGTGCTGACCCTGCTACAGAAAATATGGCCCTCTTACAATATATCATAAACATTAATGCATACTTTTAAAAAACTATTAATGACTATAATTTTGATTTATACTGACACAACTAGAGCAATTAAATGCATGTTGTAAATTCTAAGGAGTCTTCAAGTTTCTGATACAACTTGTTCTACAGCACATACATTGCTGCTGAATGTCAGTGACATTCCATTTTTAGTAGTAAGAATAGAAGTGATTTTAGCTAATTAACTTTTGAAATTAACTTTTTATAGCCAGCAATAACTACAGCAAGTTTATTTCTAGATAATTAAAATACAGTGCTCCTAATGAATGGATCTCTACTATAACTTTCTTTATAAAGACAATTATAGTTGCTTATATAATTTCAAATTGTGCTTTGTGTCTTCAAACTAATATTTTTTTCAAAATGTAAACTTGGGTTTTTTCAGTCTATTTATTTTATGAACTAGGACTACAATAGTTGCAGAATTTCTAAAATATCTTATAAAATCTTAAAATTACAAAGTCACTATTTGGTAATTAAACTGTTAAAAATATCAAGAAGCCTGGGCCTCAGAATTTCTTATGAAAGGAACAGAGTTTTGAGAGGTATTCCGGAGAGATATTGGAAATTAACGTAAAGGAAAGAACCAAAGCTGAAATTGATACCTATGGAATTGAAAAAGGTTAGCACCATCACAAGTTCTTAACTTTTAAGAACTATATTCTAGGAACACAGAGAATGTGTTCTGCCTTTCTACTATTTTGGCCTGTGTAGGCAGAATATTTTGGAAGGATAGCCCGTTATACCAGGGTGACAATCCCTAGATCTCAGTGGCTTGAAACAAATGCCTATTTCTTCTTCATACTACCTGTTGGCGGGGACTCTGCTCATGGTAATCACTCTATGACCCCAGCATTAGAGAAACCACCATCTTGAGAGCTGCTGGTTGCCATGCAAGAAGGAAAGAGCATGTTGGGCAGTTGCAGATCCACAGTTAAATATTTCTTTTTTTTTTTTTTTTTTGAGACAGAGTCTCGCTCTGTCGCCCAGGCTGGAGTGCAGTGGCCGGATCTCAGCTCACTGCAAGCTCCGCCTCCCGGGTTCCCGCCATTCTCTTGCTTCAGCCTCCCGAGTAGGTGGGACTACAGGCGCCCTCCAGGTCGCCCGGCTAGTTTTTTGTATTTTTAGTAGAGACGGGGTTTCACCATGTTAGCCAGGATGGTCTTGATCTCCTGACCTCGTGATCCGCCAGTCTCGGCCTCCCAAAGTGCTGGGATTACAGGCTTGAGCCACCGCGCCCGGCCTCACAGTTAAATATTTCAACTTGGAGTGTCACTTTTACTAACAACTCATTGGCCAGGATGTGTCACATGGCCCCATCTAGCCACAGAGGAGCAGGAGTTGCAATTCTACCACGTGCCTATAAGGAAGAGGGCTGGACATATTTACTGACAACTCATCAAATGTTTAGGGTAATCATTAAAGACCCAGCCCTCCGGCCAAACTAGTTAATTAATGTCTGTGCTTCATTTCCCTCATCTGCAAAATGGGAAGACTAAATCTGATAAAACTGTGATGATTAAATGACTTAATACTTGTAAAGTGCTTAGAACAGTACTGTCATATAATAACAAAGCATTATTATTTCTTTTTAACTTTTGTACCTGCCACCCTGGTCTTCAGTGCCAAGAGCAGAGATGAGGGTAAAAACAAAAGTGAGCATCTTAGGAATGCTGACCTGGACCCAGTAGGGATACCTACAACAGACATTCTTGAGAAAAGGCCCATGACCAAATGAAAGAGATCAAAGATGCTAGGATTTCCTTGTAAGTAACACTGATCCAGAAGGTATGAAACAAGCCATTAGCAGAGCAATGATTTATTTTTAATGGGAACTGGAGGATAAGGGGGATAAAGACACCTAAACTGAAAACAGGACTTTTGTAATGTGAAGGTCAGAGGATGAATTTAGGGTGTGATCATATAACATATAACATGGATGCAATCAGTGGAAGATGTTGAATAGGGCTATCATATAGCATGTATATTTGGGTAATACAGTATATGAATGAATCCCTTCTAATCTGTGGTTTAGAAGGCTTACACCAGGCTAAATAGGAGTTCAAGTAATGACTCCCACTAGAAAGAGCTAAGGCAACAAAGAAGAGAAATGGGAGCAAAGCGAAAGTCAACCCACCAATTATGAAGAAACAGAGCAACTGGTAGACTAATGACATGGTTCATTCCTACCAGAACTCCTGTTTCCTCAGTACTGGCACCAATGAGATTGCTCTGAATCCATGACCATCCATATGTATTAAAACAATCCTTGACTGTTAGACACCAAGGAGATGCCAAGATAAACAGACATGATTTCCCTCTTCCAGGGGCTTACTGTTGAACAAGAAAGACATAGAGTATTAACCTACCTGTAACATAAATCAGAATGAAGTAAGTTTTATACTGCATACATATGCAGAACGTTATGGGAGTACAGAAGAAGCAGAAGTTCATTTTTAATATGGAATTTGGGAATACATTTTGGCGGAGATGGCATTTTAAATGAGATTTTAAAGAAGAGGAAGGGATGACAATGGATACAATGAATAAGATAACTTAATATCATGAGCAGCCAGGAAAATGGGTAAGATCGACCATTTGAAGGAGGTAGAGGAGAAATAGTTTGTTTTTTTTTATAAAGAAACTTTGTCCTTTATTCACCCCCAGTAATTCAGCAGCACACACTAGACTGTCTCATTCTATAATTTGTATGTATTTCTGTCATTCTATAGATTCTATAGATATAATTCTAAAATCATTCTATAATTTTATATTTCTGACTCCCTATTATTTCCCCAAAACATTAACTATAATATTTGATGTTAATTTTATTTCTGTCATATTTAAATGTAAAGCTCTGCAGTTCACATTTTCTAGATGGTCACAAATTCAAAAGATAATAAAGCTGAAAAGCTGAAAAGGATTTTTTTTTTTTTTTTTTTTTTTTTTTTTTTTTTTTGAGACAGAGTATCATTCTGTTGCCAAGGCTGGAGTGCAATGGCACAATCTTGGTTCACTGCAACCTCCACCTCCTGGGTTCAAACGTTTCTGCTGCCTCAGCCCCTGAGTAGCTGGGACTACAGGCGCCTGCCACCATGCCCAGCTAATTTTTGTATTTTTAGTAGAGACGGGGTTTCACCATGTTGGCCAGGCTGGTCTCAAACTCCTGACCTCAGGTGATCCACCCGCCTCGGCCTCCCAAAGTGCTAGAATTACAGGTGTGAGCCACCATGCCCAGCCCTGAAAAGGAATTTTAAGTTAAATTTTTGCTTTATAGATAAAGAATCCAGTGATCAAATAATTTACTCATAATTGTAGAGTGGCAGACTCAAGAACTTGTAGAACTCATATCCTAATACTGAATGTATTTGTTACTTTAAAAGATAAAATAATCAAGAAAACAACAAAAATGAGTCCAGGGTTACTCTTGTGGTTTCTCTGTGAGTATTCTGTGTCAGAAGCAAAGTGAATGATGCCTTTAAGATGGGGTGTGTGTGTGTGTGTGTGTGTGTGTGTGTATGATTGTATATAAGTAGAATAAGCATGGAATTAATTGCTAACCCCTAAAATGTCTAATTTAGGAGTCACCAATTCAAGCTTGTGTGTGTTTAGGACAAATAAAAGGAAGCCCTACCCCACAGAGTAGGGATTAAGTTGATGGAACTCTTTACCCAACAGGAGGTAGGAGAAGTTGGAAATAAAAATAGATTTTAAATGGCTTATATAAATTAATGACTAGCCCATCATAGTTAATAAGAAAAAAAAAGTATGTGTGGGTCATGTTATGCATGTTTGAAGTTGACATCAAAGAAGTCCTTGGTTTGCCAACTCTGCCAAAGACAGATGGCACGTGGCCATGATGCACCGTGGCAATTCTTGCTTCTGTTTGTGAAAATCTCCAAAGGCTGTGTTTTGGAAGTCATGAGAAACTGCTAGGTTGCTGGATTGTGAATAGAAGATGGACATTCAAGGAACCAATCTCTATCTGTATATTAACCAAGACAACTATATCTAACGTTTTATTCCCAAACAGGAGCATAAGGGACATTTCCACATTCTGACTTTACATGAAGACTCAGGACTTTGAAAACCCATGAGAAAGTTTTCATAAGGATTTATCCACACTTTCTTCTTTGGTTTGCTCATATGAAAAGCAGGAAACCTTCCAGACATCCTGAACCTCTGAACTTTTTGTGGATTGCCCATCAACACAGACAAACATTCACGCAGCAATTCAAAAATCTCTTCTCACTGCATTATAAGCATGTCCTTACATTATTCATATATCAAGAGCATGCCCATTCCCAACCCACAATGGAATGTGAGCCTAATTACACGTTCCTTTGCAGTAAGATCTCACCAGCCCAGAAGTGTCAGAAACCCTCTATCATATATACATATCTTGTTCCTAAAATGATCTTCCCAAGCCACCCTAACAGGCCCCCTTCAGAATGCTTCCTGCTGACAAGTGAATCTGCTTTTTGCCTTTCACCCAATCTCAGCTCAAGCTTTCTGTGAAAATATCACAGACCACATCTGACAGTGGTCCAGCTAATTAATATACTCCAATGTCTAGCAAGCATTTGACAGGAAAAATAATCTATACTGTATTTATTGCAAAATTTTCACCAATGTGACAAAGATGAATGTAAACTTTACATAATCATTTTTCATTTGTTATCCAAAGTTGAAAGTGATTTTCAAATGCTAACTTTAAAATTATGATGAGGAAGATAATAGTTCTCTTTAAAACTGCCTGGCAATGGAATTTCTATAGTATACTGGTTTAGCAATGAGCTAGAAAAATAAACTCTCTTGCTAATGTAATAAATGGGCCAGAAATAAACCTCTCAGGGATTTGGGTGGTCGGGTGGGATGAGGGAGGGACACACAGAGGGGATGGTGGAATTGGATTTCTGAAATAAATGATCTGAAACGCTTAGCATAATATATCTTCAAAAAGTGGTGTCTTCCTTTATAAAATGCACATACCACCATCACAATATTGGAGCAACTCAAAAAATCTTAAATGTGTACCATGGCAAACACCTATGGTACCCAACTCAGTCTACAGCAGGGAACCCAAAAGTTCAATTCACTTTGGCTGTGGCTGTGCTCCAGGTACATATTTTCTCATGAGCTTTGTTTCTTTGTTCTAGAACCATCCTTCCCAATATTCCTTAACACTGAAATTATAAAGGTTAAATTAGTAATTGTTCATTTAATTGATGAGCTAAAACTCACACCCTTCCTTCTGAAAGCTAGAGTAATCTTCTAATAAAAGGTCAGGAATGATCTAATTTACTTGTAATTATTAATTCTTCTGTGACTTCTTAACCACGAATAAAGTCTTGGCATTGGAAAAAGGAAGATCTGAAACAGGACAAGGCAATTAAAAGTGGGTGGAGGAAGTATAGGAGTAGTGGAGAAAAAAGAAAGGAATGGATTTTCTAAATTTAAAACGCTCTTTGCCCTTTCCTGAAATAATGACTTATATTCTTTGAGTTCACAAGAGAGTAATTGGATATGCATGATGCAATGCTGGAATTTTAGGTATTTTGCCTAAAGGTTATTAACAATTAGTACCACTAGGGGAAAAAAAATCATAAAGTTAGTTAGAATAACAACCCTCTCTCAAAGGATAATTAAAACTGGACTTGTAATCTGGTCATAATAAAAATATATTTTGGTTATACTGGAGCCTCACATGTCAAGAGGCAAACTGACAAACTATAATATGTCCAACAGGTGGCCATGACTAAATGAAATCTGAAAAACAAGTTGTATGAGGACCAATGAAGGAACCTACATTGCTTCCTTTGAAGCAGTAAAGACTGAGAAAAAAACATGAAAAAGTGTCTTTATATAAATCATTTAACAGGAATGGTACACAGAACAGGGAGTAGATGTTATAAGTGGAGCTACTGATGACAGCATTAGAGCCAAAGGGTGAAAGGCAGATGTTGAGTCATTCAATAGAAGAGGTGTCTGATGTCTTCCTATCCAATATAGCAGAATCCATCCCACACTATATCTGAAAGATGACCACTTTGCTTTGATGTTTGCAGTGGTACAGAACTCACTATCTCGAGAATACCTTCCTCAGGATGGTAATAAGTGTGAGAAATGCCCTTTCTAGTTCTAAATTTCTTCTCCACAAGACAACTCATTCCATTTTCATACACTTATTAGGTCTATCCATCCCTTAGTCTTCTATTTGTCAAGCAAAACATCTCCAATTCCTTGCACCATTATGAATTCAGTATTCTGAACCTTGTACCATTTTAGTCACCAGCTTTGTGGATACTCTTTGGATTGTAGTGTCTGTAACTGACATCCAAATTAAGTGCTCTTGATATGGTCTAACTAGCAACTGACCCCATCCATATTTCTATTACCAAAGCAGAGAAACAAGAAACCTTCCAATGCAATTGTCTGATTGCTGACAACTTTTAATTTCCCTGTTCAAGAAAATCAATCGATGTGTGTTAGCGAAACACCTCTTATGTTCAACCTTGTGTTAGCCATCCTTTGATGTGTAACAGAAGTGCAAGGCCAGGCACCTTCAATATTTGTAGAGTCAATACTAAAATACATGAAATAATTTTATAATTTTTACAAGATGTACGTCATTATGTATACTTATATGAAATAGTCTCAAGTTCAGCAGGGAAGACTAGGCCCAGGTGGGCTGAGGAATGCATGTGAGGATGTAGGGAGACAGGAAACTTGAAGGATGGTTAGGGATTGTCTATGTGGAATGGAGAGAAAGGCCACAAAGGAGTGCGTGTGTAGGAATAATGAGTAATAAAGGAGGTCAAGGTTGGTAGGGACATGTGTGTGGTTACAAATAGAAATATTTGGATTTGTACCATAACATTGCTATTACAACTTCCTTTCTCCAATTCTAAACATGCTTGGTTTTACAGAAAAAAATTGCAGGACTCGGATTTCCATGGGTATTAGTCTGCAAATGAATCCCTGATGAGATATTATGAGGAGCTAAGAGAGTGATGCTAGAATTCTCAAGTGGCAAAGGCAAATTTCAGGGCTGACTTTCTGGATAACCATTTTTTTTTCTGAGCATGAGAATTTCAGTTCATCCAGCGGGAGAAATATTTTTTGATAGATGGGACTTTTGGTGCATTTTGAATTATGTCATCTTGGGGACAAATGGTCCCAAAAGCAAAAGTCCTAAATGTGTACATCTGATCCAACTCTAAGAACTTTTTCTCAGTTGTAACGTTAAAGAATTTCTATTTTAAAGTGGTGTTCTGCAAGATCCCATCCATATTTCTACTTCCAAAGCAGAGAAACAAGAAAATCAATTTGCCAACATAACTGAATAAATCCAGGTAAATACATATTTGGCTTTCAGTTAGCCAGGGAGTCTGAATTTCTAGAGAATATTGAAGAGACGGCATCAGACAATGAAATTTTCTTTAATAGGGACCATAACCTCAGAGTTGCTGCTCTGTTTTTTAATATTGTACAATTAAATTCTTTTTGCACCATGCTCTGCTTATAGCTTCTGTGGAAACTTAAACATTATTCAATAGAATAATTTCCTGGAAAATCTTTTGAAAGTGGTCACAGCCTCTGACCTTGCTCTGGTGCCCTGGGTCTGCCAGCATGCTGTTTCATTGTCTCAGGAAGGTTTGGTGCCAAGAGACAGTCCAAGAGTTAGTGCATAAAGAAAACTAGGTTCATAAAATAATTAATATTTGCCTTCTTTCAAGGAGGGAAACTGCCACTTCCAACCATTTTATGCATCTATCACTTCTCTTCTATCTTCATCATTCAACCCTTCAACTGGCCTACCTAGATGATAGGTAAAATTATAGATTTTAACTCTTAAGAAATAACTGCCTAAGTCATTTCTTTCAAACCATTCTCATTACCAATGGGAAACACAGGCCCAGAAAGCCTAAATGACTTTTGCAAGACCACAGAGTCAGGACTTAAACTCCATATTGCGGAAGATGAACCAGGGTTCATTTTTTTTAAAACTTAGCAATGGTATGACAAAATCACCAAACAGTTAAAATACAGCCTCTGATTGTACTGGTGTGCCATTAAATACCAGCCCCAACTAGATTACAGTGTATATCAGTAATATTTTAAGGGATAAAGAGAAAAAATATGGCTCCTATTATCAAGCTATTTAAAGGAGCTAGGTAATAAAATAATTATAATTTATTTTTATGGTTGGTTCTTCCCTTTATTTTGGAGACAGACTCTTGTTCTGTTGCCCAGGCTGGACTGCAGTGGCATGATCTCGGCCCACTGCAACCTCCACCTCCTGGGTTCAAGTGATTTCTGGCTAATTTTTGTACTTTTAGTAGAGACGGGGTTTCACCACGTTGGCCAGGCAGGTCTTGAACTCCTGACCTCAAGTGATCCGCCTGCCTCGGCCTCCCAAAGTGCTAGGATTACAGGCATGAGCCACGTCACCTGGCCTCAAATAGTTTTTTTATGGCGATATGATAACAGACAAATAACAATGACCCGGGCTGCCAAACAGAGGGTGAATTTTCTAAGGATTAGTAGCAAGGAAGACAATGGGAAGGAAAAGCAAAAGATGAAAAGGAAAAAAAAAAAAAAAAACATAACTACTTGAGACTGGGTAATTTATACAGAAAAGACATTTAGTTGATCCACAGTTCCACAGGCTATACAGGAAGCAAGGGTGGGGAGGCCTCAGGAAACTTAACGATCATGGAGGAAGGCAAAGCAGGCACATCTTACATGGCCAGAGAAGAAGGAAGCGAGCAAAGGTGGAGGAGCTACACACTTTTCAACCACCAGATCTCGTGAGAGTTCACTCACTATCACAAGAACAGCAAGGGGGAAATTCACCTTCATGATCCAGTCACCTCCCACTGGTCCCCTCCTCCAATCCTGGGGATTGTAATTCCACATAAGATTTGGGCAGGGACACAAATCCAAACCATATAAGCTCCATTCTGAATTCAAGTGTACGTTGGTCTTGCCAAAATTATCAAAACCTTCTCCGTAAATACCACTTTCAGCCTTGTAGGTTAAGCCCCGATTGTTTGTAAAAGTAACTTGATCTACATGTCTACAATTGTTCTCTAATTTACTTTATCCAAGTGAAAACACACACACACACACACACACACACACACACACACACACATACACACACACACACACAGTATTTTAGGCCTTGATTTTCATCATGAAATTTTAAAAATCTAAAATTGTCTATTGTACCATAGTTAAAACTTCGAAGGAAAAAATGCATTTTGTATTTCTTCTTTTTAGAGAGGCCCAAACATCTCTCCCCAGGGTTGGAGAGTGGAGGTAGGATACTGGAACTCCCTCTCAGGCCTCTGAATATGGAAAATTAAGAAGAATGGGATGGGGCTGGGGGGAGGAGGTAGTAAGCGAACAAATGACTTCTTTTTAATCCAGAGTTACCCATTTGGAGAGAGATACAGAGTTATATCCTAACAGTTCTTTTTTAAAAAATAAGTCGTAAGTATGCTCATGCCCTAACAAGTTAGTGAATTTTTCCATTAAAATTAAAATTAAATAGAAGGTCATGGTAAATTGCCCATTTCATTTCTCCTTCTAGATTAAAAAAAAAAAAAGAGGTACTTTGTCACTTGTTACTGTGAGTGCAATTCAGCCTTAATACATGTGTTTATGTCAAGGGGGCCATTTACACTGTTGCCTGCTGGAGTTTTTCTTCTTTCAACTTAGTAGGGAATATTTGTGATCTTTATTACCCCAAATAAATCTACAAAATGCCTTTTGCTTGAGGCCTTTTAATTTCAGATAAATAAATCACATTAAGTTCCTGGCTGTCATATTAAGATAAGCATGGATCGAAAAATAACAAAAGTGTGTTTTAAGCTAACTGGCTTTAGATTAAATAGTGGTAAATTTCTCTGGGTGACCCCCAAATCATATTGATGATGGGATATTTTTTGGTACTTTTGGAGTGTTTCTTGAAGAATATAAACCTGTTTAAACTAGAAGTGGAGTTTTTAAATCATGTATGGGCCTACTTGTACAGTATTATTCAAATCCAAGCTCCTTGCGGTGGCAGTAAATCTATCTTTTAAATAGGGATATTTCCCCGGTTACATTAGGGATCAATTTTATAACTTTGTTGGTTAATAGTGACTCCATCTATACAGTGGTTTATTTATTAACTATAAAGATCCTAGTCCTGAATTTCTCATCATCCTCTGTACTGTTAGAGCTTAAACTCTTAAAGACAATTCAAATTCAATGTATTCCATTACTGACTCTACATCAGCCATCACTCCAATTCTGCTCCTAATCAGATTAAGCCTTGGTTCATAATGCCACCTCCTCTGAGAAGCCTTCTTTGGACTTCTGAAGGACAGTCTCCTAAAATATGTTTTATAGAACCCCCTCCATCCCTCCAAGCCCCAGTGGAATAATCTTGATAAATGTGAAATATTTCTTGCAAACAATGTTTAGAGTGAAAAGGAAGGATAAACTCCCAAGATTAGGGCCTAAATATATGTTCTCTGATGGATTAAAGAACAGTGGGCAGATTTGATAAGAAACAGGAAATCATGGATAGAACGTGAGTACAGAGTTTTACCCTGACCCTTTTTGTGTCTCCTTGCCCCAGAAAACCTGGATTCAAATTCTAGACACCCCCTAATTAGACACATGCATATCACATACAGGTCACCAAAGGAAACTACAATGAGGATCGATCCTAAGGGGCAAGGTCAGATCTTCTGGGTGATCTGGTTCAGTCACACCAGATGTCTTTCTGGACTTAGCTCTACTAAACCCTGTTGTTGGAAAAATGGTTCTTGGAAGACAGTGATGTTATTTCATCAGGGGCTTCATGGTTATGAGAAAAAGCCTAAACACTCCCTTGCTTCTCTAAAGTAGGACCAGCAGTCTATAATAAGTATCCTTTGGTGGATAGCTTATCCCATAGCTCTCCCTACCACTGTTCAGGAATAACATAACCATTGAAGCATGTAGCAATACCCAATTTTGAGAGCCCTGGTTTCATCTCCCTTGTGCTGGACAGAGGGCATAGCTGAGAGGCCAGACTCTTATCTTGGCAGGGGTCTGGGACTGTCTGCATCTCTGAAACAACTCCTGGTGGGTAATTGGGGAGTGACATTGATGGGTTTCCAGGGTGGCTCTGGGGTCTGCATTTCGCTGAGAATACAGCTATGATTTAGAAATTCATCTCAAGGGTTGAGAACAGGCAAAGATAATGTGAGGCTCGCTAGCCCTGGTCTCCTTTGACCTCAGCAGGGTGAATCAGGGATGCAGAACAGTAAACCATGTGCTGTTATTGAGTTGGCATAGCGTGATGTTTCGCTTTCAGAGCTTTTATTGCTATTACAGTGCACTGAGCTCTCTCTTTGTTTGCTACACATTCTCTCCCCAAGAGACAGCCTCTTTTTCTCTTGAGAGATTTGAAAAACAAATCATAGTTCTTATTTTATTCAGTGTCCACCATTAAGAATTCATGCAGAGCAGTTTTACTTGTTGCCAATTAAGAGCTCCCAGTGGAGGTCTATGATTACAGTGAAGGCAACCTGTTTAATACTTGGCGTCTCCTTAGTCTACATAAATTAACCCCATGAGGGTAGAGGCATGCTAATTCTTAAGATGTCTGGATGATAGGATGCTAAGATCCAGGATACATAGAAGGTACATCTTCAAGAGGCTCTGGGTCTGACTCTGCTCAGAAAGCATGTCTGCTTTTGCTTCTTACCTATATTTTACAACTACAAGATAATTTCTAGATAACATTTTAGCAAAGAATATTTCTTTCTCAAGGATAGAATAATGGCATGTGGCCTCCCAGCAAGCAATTTCTCTCTCTCAATTTAGAGCTAGAGGAAACTTTAGAGGCACCAGAGCCATTAACCTCTAGCTAAAAATGTATAGATATATCAAAATTATGGGGAACATGAATGAGTATTTTGAGCATGGATCATTTTATTTCAATGTTCATTCTATGTAGTTAAGACATATTTGAATCATAAGGAGAATGAAAGCAAAGTTTTTACCCAATGTTTTTCTATTTCTTTTCTTAGAATAAGAATCACATGCAAGCCAGAAAGGAAAGGTAAAATTCCATTTAAAACATTTTGGATATATAAAAGTAATTATCCTTTTTTGCTAGAAAGGATGAGCCTTACAGGATCTTCTTCTAACCAGGGACCTATACATGCTTTAAAATTTAGTCTTTTACTCCCCCTGGTGATGTAGGAAACCATTAGTTTCCCCACCTTGGGAAGCAGGAGTTAAGTCCTTTACTTGGGCAAACAGTTTGTAATCAGTAGTTTAGATTCTTGGAAGTTTGTACTGAGGCTTTGACTTCCCCTCAGGAAATGAGTGAGGAACTTGGCATTGAGGTTTCTACAGGCTGACTCTCCCCTTTTACCAATAACCCAGACTCCTCACACTGTTAGATGCCCTTAAGTCACCCAGCCCAGTACCAGTGAAGCAGGTGGTACAAGTCATATGTATTCTATATTTGCATAGCAGTTAGATAGATCACCACTTCCCTCGATATGTTCCTTGCAACCTTGGAGTAGATGCTCTAAGAAAGATAGGATTCAGAGTTTTATTTTTAAAGTAAAAATGATATTTCATATCCAATATTTGCATATACGTAGCACATGTTAGTAGGATTAATGGCTCTAAGAAGTTCTACAATTAAAACAAAATGTTTAATACTTGGTTTTATCTAAAATTTTTAAAATTTATTTGACCATGGAGTACCTTCATTTTTCTTAAAGTATCTATGACATAGTGACACGGAATATTGGTGTTCCTTGGAACATACTCAGGAAAATGCCTGCATAGATTATTTAGATCACTGATGCTCAACTGGGAAAGGGGATGATTTTGTCCCTTAGGGAACCCTTGAAATATGCCCAGAGACATTTTTGTTGTCACAACTGAGGGGTACTACGGGCAGGTGGTGTAAAAGCCAGGGATCATCCTAAACATCGTCCCCTATGACGAAGAATTGTCTGTCCCCAAATGTCGACAGTGCCTTGGTTGAGAAACCCTAGTGCAGATATAGCTTGTTCAAATGAGGCTTAGGTGATCTGGAATCTGTGATTGGTAGCTAGCACTCTGCATTCAGTAGATTTTGTCATTTGATTTTGACCACGCAGACCTACTTACTCATTCTTCATTACCGTAAGACTTTTGATAAAACTCGCACCAGTTTGACTTATGAACATTTGAAACAAAACAAAGATGATAATGGTCCTTTCCTGAAACAGACCCCTCCTTGCCTGGGGACCAGACCAACTGCCTTTATAAAACTAACAAATTAACTACAAGATTAGAAATTATGGCTCAGGAGTCATGCAGCCAGAGGCCACAAGATTCCTCACCTCCCTAGTTGCTCGTATGAGTAACATCATTATGGCAAAACCAAAGATTGGTATTTGAGGTGTTTTTTCAGACCCTGCACTCTCATGGATCAACAGGTACCATCCAGAGTGGTGAACTGGCTCCTCAGGTCTTGCAGCCCCCACTCTGGAACTGACTCAGTGCAAGAAGACAGCTTCGACTCCCTATGATTTCATCCCAAAACAACCAATCAGCACTCCCCATTCTCTAACATCCCTACCCCCACCATCAAACTATTTTCTAAAAAGTCTGGCCTCTGAATCTTGGAGGAGGCTGATTTGGGTAGTTGTAAAACTCCAGTCTCCCATTAACACGAAAAGAAAGAATATCTGAAGTGAATACTTGGACATTATCTTCTTGAGCTACTGGCAAATTGTTAGATTGTTACATTAGTCATTTATCCTCATGTTCTTTGAAGCTTTCTATGATATATGTATTATGTAGCTGTATCATTGCATAATATTTAAGTGTTATTAAAAAACATGTTTTATAAATGCAATATAATATTCTAGACACCATTTCATAATCTCAGTGCTGAGTAATCTTAATTACTGGCTATATGAATACCTTCTTTTCACAGATAAGAAAACTTCATTTCAGAGTTGTTATCCAGCAGCCAGTTTTTGCAGGCCAGACAAGAGTCCAAGTCCCCAAAACCTCCAGTCCAGTTTTCTTCCTATTGTATAGTATTATGCTGCTCTCACTTTTTTATACATAATTTTACTTTTGTGGCTTGAAAGTAATTTCAATGCCATAAGCATTCATAAATTCAATTTGTATTTTCCAACTGTCTGTTTATTTTAAACTCTTAATATGAGGCCACAAATGGATAAAGATTTTTTATCACATGGTAGGAGAGACATTTTCAGCACTCTTTTATGTTTCTTGTCAGTCACAAATATATTTAGCCAAATCAGAAATAGTAAAAAATGATATAAAAAAATCCTTTTTCTCCAAATACTAACTTTTCACATTAGAACAAATAAAGGTACAGGAAATTATGGTTGTGTTTCAACCTGAACTAGTATACAGGTTGTCGCTGTGTGTGTGTGTGTGTGTGTGTGTGTGTGTGTGTGTGTTTTAAATCAAGCAGGGAGATACAGAGCAGATTAAACTCACCCCAACTTATACTCAAGTCTTAGACTAAGTTCTAGACTCTGACTCCATTCTCTTCTTTAGATGAATTCTGAGTTTTCTTCTTTAGGAAGGATTTGTTACTATCAAAAAGACAATTGAGTTATAGGACTGCTCCCTGCTAGACAGTTATTTATAAACTCCACAAATTCCTTTGCAACTTGAAAACGCAGAGATAGATTGTAGGTCTATTTCTGTAGAATATTAGACAGGACCCCAAAATAACCAGTTATCTCAAAAGTGTTATTGCAACATATTTTTTTTGGTCACAGCAGATGGTTATGCTATAAGAACCAACTAAACTTGGTGAAAGGCTAGCAGCCTCCTCCATGAAGAAAAGGAAACTTTTTAATCTTTGCACCTAATCCTATATTATTTATGCAAGTCTTATCATTCACCAAGTGGCAACAAGAGTATGCTCTGTTTCAACCATGCTTTTGATCAGTCCTCAAAGGTGGTAGCCATAAATTAATCCTGACCACTATTATTATTGGAAGATCTAGATATTCAGAACTTGACTCTAAGTTATAAGTTAGCTCCAGTATAAATGGAAGGCCATCAGTTAACATTAGCATCAATGACAAATAGCCCACTACTCCATGACAATGGTAGCAGCCACAAATCAAAGGCATATAAAATCAGAGAAGGAGCCTATACTGATTTATGGGAGCATTTGTTTAACTTCAGGCAATCTGGTTGTGCTTGTGAACATGACATGCTATTCCCATGATCCTCTGTATATCGTAGATTCTATTCTAACTTATGAATAAGCATTTAAAAATTTAATCATAACCAGAAAGGATTTCCTACACTGTTCACTGTCACTCACATATTGTTCTCTAAAAACAATTTGGCTACAGTTGTTGTCATGATATTGTAATAACCATCATAAAGCCTGTCACTTTAAGTCAGTGAAGTCAGGATCTGTTGGCAAAAATATAATCAAAAGTAATTTCATGATTCAATAAATAGTATATAAATCTGCTATTATTGGGGTTCATTTTCTTTCAATACCACCCATTTCCATCTTTTCACTGGAATTATTCTGACTATCCAAGTGTCATTATTACCTTCTATTGTTATTTAAATGGAGTATTTTTATTAGATCCTCTGACACTATATATAAGGCTTTGCTTCCTCAGCAGTAATAATTCCATTTCTGAAGGAAAATGGAAGTAACTATACACAAAATTCTAAGCTCTCACTTTATGTTAACTCCATGCCTGAAATGGAAGTTTAATTTAATCATATCTGAGAAGACCTAGGTTTTTATTAGCTACCTCAAGAAAGTAAGAAAAATAGCCCTTTCCATGCCGGTTATTTTGGTTCAAAGAGCCCATGAAACCATTATTCATCTATAATAATGCATGTAAGATACACTTACTAACCAAATTAAACTCTAAATTTCTTTCATCAGATGGCGTTCATTTTGTTTTGTAAAATTTTCTTTAGGAAGATGGGAAAAATAAAATATTCTATATAAATAGTTGAAATAAAACATTATATTGGTTATACAGTTTTTAAAATTACTTTACAAGAGATCTATAGAAGATATAATTAAAAGGACACAACCATACATACATTATTGTTGATTTAATTAATACATTGGTTCGCAAAAGAAAACTATCAGAATCAGGGTACAGTTCTCAAAAACAAATCTAGCAAATATTGCATCAATTACATAAAATTAACTGGTGTGTCCATTAGTGTCAAACAGACTTCACTGAATTTTGTTGTATCCTACCAGCAGTTTTTCTATGTATAGAAATAGAATATTCTCTGTTACTATAATCAGAGGTCTGTCTTCCAGTAGAAAAACGAATATAAGAATATAACATATTAAACTATATAGTACTTTACCCAAGACCTAGAACTCCTGAAAGAAGATACATTTCGAGGTTATTAGAATTTTTACAATGGTGCAACAAGAAGAGGCAACCCAGCCTGGCAAGGAGCCCAATGGTGATGGATTTGGATGAAGTCTAGCAAGAAAACAAGAGAGTTAGTAAATGTTTACCTGCCATCTCTGTGTACAGAGAGAGCACTCTCCCCATGCTGCAAGGAGATGAAAAGAAATAAAGGGACTGGGCCCGGTGGCTCACACTTGTAATCTCAGCACTTTGGGAGGCCGATGCGGGTGGATCACCTGAGGTCAAGAGTTCGAGACCAGCCTGGCCAACATGGTGAAACGCCATCTCTACTAAAAATATAAGAAAATTAGCTGGGCATGGTGGCAGGCACCTGTAATCCCAGCTACATGGGAGACTGAGGTAGGAGAACTGCTTAAACCTGGGAGGTGGAGGCTGTGGTAAGCCAAGATCCTGCCATCGCACTCCAGCCTGGGCAACAAGAGCAAAACTCTGTCTCAATAATTAATTAATTAATTAATTAATGACTTTAGGGGCTTACTGAGGGTTGGTGAGACAAATGTACTTAATAAAACAATTTTGGTGCAATGTGAGGCATCATGTATTTAAGTACCAGCATATTTATTTCAAAAAGTAAGTAAGAGCTGTAGGAACTTCAAAAAGGAAATTTAAGTTCTATAGCAGCACCTACAAAAGACATAATGGCACGTGCCCTAAAAAGCTAAATAATAATATTACAACCATCTTTGCCAATCTCAATTCCTAAGAGGCCCCAGGGAATGAATCACTTGGCAATATGACTTCTGTGATATTAATCTCCCATTTCCAATATGCATGCAGAAACCTTCTCAGACATTTTCCTTACCTAGTGTCAGAACCCTCTATGTAGAATAAAAACTAAATATTGGATAGCTGTACAACAGCATTATTAAAATATTCCCCTTTAATGTGAAGAGAAGCTGGACTTTGAAGCAGCAATGTTCTACTTTTTAACTAGAGAAAAACTTAAATAAATCTTGAAGTAAGCAACGATCAAAGAATTTGGGTTCTAGCTTCCACATTACAGCTTTGCCATTCCAGGACGACAGTTTCTTAGAATCTAACAGTTTTTAGTGAGACAAGTACTTAGTATACATTCTGTAGTCTAACTGAAATATTTTAGATCAACAAAGCTCTAAAGGATGCTGCATGAACAAACAAATAAGAACATGAATTAAACTCACCTCCAGAGACTCCTGTGTTGCTCTTCGAGCTGACTCAGCAGATGCTCAATGTATTTATTGGAGTCCATGTATTCCTGCACAAGCAGACAAAGACAGATGAAACCTCGCTACCACAGCCCCAGCATGCTGAGACTCTGTCCTTATCTCTACAAGGAGTATTTTCGAAAGATTATCCCTAGTTCCCTTCCGGTTCTAGATTCTCTGCTTCTGTGACTTACAATCATATGTAAATACTATTTTTCTCATATCCTATGATAGTTTTGTAAACAAATCACAGAAGAGAACGGTTGTTACACTGAGTCAGCATTACGATCCTCTTACTCACAGAAAAAAAGGCCTAAATTTCATAGTCATCTAAACTGGGGTCTGTGTTCTACTGTATACAAATGTTTCTGCCCACCATAGAAAAAAAAATAGACAAAACAGTTCTTGATTTTACTGGTCTTATGACAGTCATGTCCCAGCAAAAGTAATGTTTTTAAACTATATAGAATATTTTATATAAATATAATATATACCCATATTCACTGGGTACTTGTATACACTAATGGACATGTCCATTTTTCTTCAGCTCCATATATACACACAAAACAGTATTTTTTTTTTAATTCTTAAACATAAATCTTTGGCTTCTAAAAAGACATGAAAAGTATGGTGTGTTCTGCTCTATAGAAATGTATATGTAAATTTATTTCTCTAAATCAAACTATTTTCCTGAAATGTATCTGAAAAAAAAAATAAATAATTCATGTGTCACGTGAGAAGTAAGCAGAAAAATCCATAGATTATTACAATGGATTTAATTTGTGATTTCTGCATACGAGGCTCATATGCAATGGTGTTTCCTTTGCTAACCTGGAGAAAATACGACCTATACAAATCATTTTATATTGTTTTGCTCTGAATCTGGTATTTTATTCCCTTTCTGTTTTGAAGTCTACCCTGCAGGCCTCTGCTTCTACATTATAGCAGCCTTCGATGGAATAGTATGCAATGATTTCGATGTTAAGGCACCCATGACAGCTACTGTTCCATTTCTATAGATTTGAAATAAACTGAGAACTTTGATTAACAGTGATATTTTCCTTTCAGAAATGTAGGTTTCTTATGAAATGCTATATATGATGTATTGCTCTTAAAGAAATATTCACTACAATAAGGTGAGGGGCTGAGAGAAAGATAGGCGTTGACCCCATATAATGGAAAGGGACCAGTCCTGATTTCTTTTGATCCTGGATCTACCCGTGTGGCCTTGAAAAGCCTTTTTACCTTTCCAAAATGTTTGCTAGACTAGAGGGTATACTAAGTCCTTGTCTAGCTAGAAACTGTTGCGATTCTAAGATACTGTGATTCTGTTATAGCTAATTAGCTAAGAAGTTTTATGCTTATTGAATAAACACTTATTTTCAGGTGACTACTGAAAAGTTATTTAAACAAGACCACTGGGAATGTTAAAAACAAAGCAGAAATCTCTGCTACTGCAGGAAGATGCAGCATACGTGGTTATGCTTTTAAGTGTCCTGACCAAGGCTAAACCATGATTTAGAACACTGGACACTATCAAATACATGAATTCTTAAATATGTTCAGCCAAGAAAAACTAAATACATTGTTCCCAAGTAGAAATAAATGTACAGATCTTAAAGTTATTCATTTTTTCCTCATTTAACAACTATGTTTAAACATCTGTTAGATGCCAAGAGCTGTTCTAAGTGCTGCAGATATGGTAATCACCAAGAGGGGGAAAGCCACTGACCTCAAGGAGCTTACAGTCTGTCAAAGGGGCATACTGAATAAATGAACAGATTGGTTTCACATTGGCTACATGCTATGAAGTAAACAGGTAGTAGGAAAGACTTTGGGAGGAGCAGCTATGTCACGTGAGGACTCCGGAAGAAGACTCCGACCAAGTGATATTTGAGCTAAGACTTGGAAGAGAAGGAAACCATATAGAGAAAAGGGAGCCAGACACTGCAGGCAGAGAAAACACCATATGCAAAGGTCCTGAAATGTGCTGTTGGAGGAACAGAAGGAAGCCAGTGGGTTCTGGGAACAGGGACTCAGGGATACTGGGTCTCAAATGAAGTTGGCGAGGTAGGCAGGACCAAATCAGGTGCAAGTCTTAGAAAGCAGCTTGGACTTGTCATTTTGTTCATTCTGATTATCTCAAGTGAGAGGTTGAAGCGGAAAGGTGTAGTGATGACAAATAAGACTTCAGTATCAAAGAGACTTAGGTTCAAATCCTGGTTTTGATACTTACTAGCTATGTTCCCTGGTCACATTATTAAATCTCTCTAAGCCTTAGTTTCTTCATCTTTGTCAGAGGCATAAATAATGCTTCATTTATGGAGGCATTGTAAGTGTTAAACAAGAAGTTTAAGTACATCCATCCATCATGGCTGCCAAATAGCAAGCATGGCCTTTTTCAGAGTATTATATACCTCTTTTCAAAAGGAAGATCACTTTACAAGGTGAAGCCATTTTTCATTTTCTCTTCTCTTGCCAAACTTCAAGACTTTTAAGTGTACAGTTCTTAGGTTATACACACTAAATATTAGAATAGGCAGTTAGGCAGAGATTGATAATACTGATCTCTAATCATTGAATGTAGTTGTCACTGGCTTGTGATTTCAAAGTTATTTCAAATAAAAATATTAGCTGCTTCCATTTAAACTAGCTTTATCCTATTTTCCATATAAACAACTATGATGACAAATCTTAAACCACTTAAAAATGGGAAACTAAGATTATTGATTCTTTATCCCTCTTTTCAGCTATATTTTTTCTCTATGGCACTCTTACTTCCAACATTCAATATATTTTACTTATTTATTAAGGTATTGCCTCAATATAAGGCTAACACAAATGGATTGGGAAAAGAGACATGCATCTTACATATATTTTTTGTTAAGTGAAATTGTTTTTGCTCAACCTGAAAGAACTTAGGAAGTACCTTCATACCTGTATCATTTTCGGACCCTGAACTGGAAAAGTTAGTTACCTAATGTGAAAACACTATCACAAGATTATAAAATAGAATTACTCCTAGGGGGAATTTTGTGGATCCCTTTGGAGATTAACTCCAAGAAAACAATGGAGGGTGGTAGCACTGGGGCTGGCAGTAGTTAAGAGAAAACTATGGTCACCATAAGTAAAATGCTGTAGGCATAGTGGCTGCAACAGCTTTGGGAGCAAGTACACAGAGAAGGTTATTGTACAGAGACTCCAGTATCCCAGCATGCCTGCAAAGGCAGAAAGAAAAGGTCCAGATAGATTTTTTTCAGAGTAAACTGAAAAAATGCACCATGGAACCCATGAACAAGTACTGTAGGACAAGAGAGAGAACATGATCCTTAATCATAAAAGAGGGTGTGATTCTGAAAATTATTTACGTAAGAAAGATATGAAAGCATTTTAGAAAGAGCCTTCACATGTTCACTAGTATCCAGAAAGATGTGGTCTCTCTGACACATGTGAAGGAAGATTTTTTTTTTTAAATGTTGAGATGAAAAGACAGCAGAGTTAGATTTTACAAGATAATAGGGTGAGCGGCCAAGATAATAAAATGACATAAAATAAAGAAGGGGCTCAGTGAGCTAAGAATTTTAAGGCAACATAGACTGTACTCGCAGAATGGAAACCTATTTATTACTGTCCTGTGATTTTTATTATGAGGTGACTCTCCTCATCATGAAATGGTGCTTCAGAGACAACAGGCAACAGATTTTGGTGTATTGGTGCTGAATTGTTCATACAGATGAAAGTCTATTTCTCAATATCTCTTTTGGGAAATAATCAAATTCCCCAACCCAGGCCAGGTACTTACATATTCCTCTTCTCCTAGTTCTACAGTATAAGTCAATTAGTGTATGTATCATTCAGTTAGTGAAGAGTAAGCATGATGTAATCCAGGGAGAAAAAATAAACAACCATATCCACATCTTCCTTGATGTCAGTGTTCACTATTCCTAACACATTATCTATGAAAAATGTCTATTTCCCAAGCCTTGCTTTGTTCAGCATGCAACTTCCTACCTCATTCCGCACAAAGACATTATAAAACTATTGTTACTACTAACTTGATGAATATCCTATTCTACTGGTTTCTCTTAGAATTACAAAACCTACCTTAGATACAATAAATAGTAGAATTGACAATGAAAACATACATACAGTCCTGAGGAAGATAAACTTAACCTGTAACTAAATTAAGAAATAAAGGATAAGGATAAAAATGAATGCAGACATGATTGATAAACAGGCCAGAAAATATTGGTTTGCCAAATAATGATAGCATTTGAGTACTTGATAAGATTTGAGATGCAAACAACAAACAAAGGGATAAAGAAATATTTCAGCACAGGGGAAAAGATGAGGACGTGATTATGCACATCGAAAGGATTCATCACTTTCCAGGTAGAGTTAATGGAAAACAAACCACATGTCTATTGGCACAAGAGTTGAATAAAAATAGTGAAAGCAAAAATGGGGGGCTTGCTTGAATGCTTATAGCCTAACAAGGAGCAAAACCACATTAGCTCCATAGCTTACAGCCACCCCAAATGCCCATCGAAATTAGTTTATAGACGAACCATAAATATTACTCCCAATTAAGTAGCTCCTATGTAACAAAGCAACAGAAAGACATTCTCAGGCATTCATGAATTCGTAAAATATAGGACCTACATCTTTCCATTAAAAACTTAAAGATACACATATGCATAACCAAAAGGTGTCTGTGTGCCAGATAAGTATATGTACACATGCATGTATAAGTATATATGCACATATGTAATACCTGAGCAAAGAATAAAAAATAGGAATTCACAATATAAAAAGAGGCTTCAAAAGAGGTTAATTCAGCCAAACAGATGTTTTAAAAAGTAATTATAAAATAAACATAAAATCCCAGAAAGAAAAGTAGAATATACATTATCTATTTTGTGATGGGCAGAAAGAGGACAAGAGGGAAAGAAAGAGGGAACTATTAATAGAAGGGTGCATAAATCACTTTGAATACAGGGGAAGAAATTATTGTTCTATTTTTGACTTGATAATAAAAAATGCTTAAGTATAACGGTGTGTTTTTCCTGTGTATGCACAATTGGGGAAAGCAATTTGGTGATACATGTGATTTTAAGACATCGTGCCCTTTTGATCTAGAAACTCCCTGTCTAGAAATCAGCCTGAGGAAATAATCAGATTAAAGCAAACAATATTTATCGAAATATTATTTGTGACAATATGGAAAGACTAGGTATGTCTTATTTTCCAAAACTATAGAAATAATTAAAATAAAGCATGCTTTTTTCATTCGAAGAAATACAATTCTTAAACTTTGTAAAGAATACATAATAAACTAGAAAACAGTGTAATGCTAAGTGAAAGCAGGATAAAAAACTACATAATCTCTCTCATCACTATTTAGAAAATGTATATGAAAGATTAATATCCTACAGTAAATGGTAATATGGGCTAATTTAATTTTCTTCTGTATATTTTTTCTTTGTCTATAGTTTTTAAAAACTATATGCTCATTACAAAATTTAAAGTAATGGATATTACATAGAAAATACCGTACCAGAAAATAATGTTCATTAAGATTTGATTATAAATTTTAGAAAGCTTGATCTGAAATGCCACAAGGAAACCATTTCCTTTATATTATTCTAAAGCTAGACTCATGTTTGAAACAATGAACCCCCCTTTCCACTTGCCCTCATTAGTGTTCTGATAAAAGCATTTCACCAAAGTTGGGATTAAGGGGGCTGAAGGCGGGGGGTACCAAGTTACACCAAGTCATATTTTATGTTTTAAAAATTTTACAAAGGTACAGCATTAAAAAGACATCTGTTCCTTGGCTCAAACTTATGCAAATTAGAATCATTTTAGAGATATATTTCAGGAAGTTTGCCTTTCACTTCTTTTAATGCACATGTTTCAGGGCAATCAGTATGAAACATTTAAAGTGATTAGAGGTTTATAGATATACTGAACATTGCATGTCTTTGTAGCATAAGCCCATTTAATGTGAATCTCCTATTGTCTGAAGTAGGTCAGTTCTGAGAGAGGCCCATTATAAATGAATTCTAATGATGTGAGGATCTTAAGTATCATTCATCTTAAGTGGAGTTTAAAATAAAATCGTATATCAAAGCTTGCAGAGACCCAAAAATCCCTCCAAATAATCTTCGCATTATAATCAGCATAACTTATGGCAGAGCTTGTGAAATCCTGCCAGCAATTTTGTGACTAGTAACATAGAATCCCCAATTCACCTTTGGGCAAAGCAGCACCGGCGAGGCGGCCAGCTGTTCAAATCAACAGAACTCTCTGCAATTAGGAAATGACTAACTACCACAACAAAGTAATTTTTAAGGTAGGGGGGGCATCTCTTAATAGAAAGGTATACCTGCATGGTGAATGTAAAAAACTCAAATAAAATACCCACTTTGGGAATTATACAGACAAGGTAATAAATACAAAGGTGTCCCATAATTAACTGGCATCTGTACCAGTATAAATTCTTCCAAAGAGACTTTTTTAAATGTTAAACACCATGAGCAAATCAATTTAGGAGTCCCAGCTTGAACAGATCCATCCTCCTGTTGCCATCTTAGCATCAGCCGTCTTGAATTCCTCTTTTCCATTCCCTCCTCAAACAGCTGCAACCTTGCCTCTATCTAAGGCAGACTTTCTAGTGGAGCTTCCCCATTAAAGCCACTGATGGCCTCCATAAGGTGGAATCTCAGGATTTTGCTTGGTCCTTATCTTATGACCAGTACCTGTAGAACTTCACATTTTAAAACCATACTCTTCCTCCCTGGTATTCTCTGAAAGTGTCTCCCTGTATTCCATTACTCTGAGGTTCAGCATGGCCCATGCTGGTCATTCACACTCTGGAGGTCCAATCCTGTGAGTATGGCTATTTCCCAAACAGGTCCGTTTGGATGTGCCGCACACTCTTTCAAGTATGTCATCCTTCATTTCTGTATCCTCCAACACCTACCATAGCCCTTGAACATCTCAAGCACTCAAGGGTGTGTTGAGTAAGTGAAAGAGTGAATTAATTGGCTGGATGTAACCAGGCTCATAAGAGAATCTGAGATTAGTCTATAAGTTGTCTCGGTCTTCCAAAACTTTTACTTGAAAAGGTTTTGATGATCATCGAAACATTAGGCAATCATGACAAGACAGCAGAAACAGTGTTTTTGTTTCGTTTTCCCTCTCCTCTCTCATGCGCCACTCAATGTGATGTTTCTGACACCAGATGAATGGGAATCTTTCCCTATATATCAACCAAACAATTCTCCAACAGACACCAACTAGGTGTCCTATAATTTAACTCAATTCTGACACCATCTACCTGGAGATAGCATCAGATCCCTCAAGGTAAGGGCTCAGTCACACAAGACTGCTCCTGACTTCAGACACCAATCACAAGTACTACAGTGGGCTGCCACCTATAATTCTGACCAGCCAGCTATAAATCAGGGTTCCCACCACAACCTCCTCATGCTTGATAAATTTGCTACAGCAGTTCACAGAACTCAAGGAGGCATTTTACTTAGGTTTACCCATTTATTGTAAGTGAGACTGCAAATGATACAGATAAACAGCTAGATGGAAGAGCTGCATAGGACGAGGTATGGGAGAAGGGGTTCAGGGCTTCCATGCTCTCTCCTGGCACACTGCCCTCCAGGAACTTCCATGAGTTCAGCTATCTGGAAGCCCCTTGAGCCCAGTCCTCTTGGGTTTTATGGAGGATGCATTATGTAGGAATGACTGATTACATCAGTGGCCATTGGTGGTCAACTCACCCAGAGCTTGGTAGGTAGGGCTGAAAGTTCCAACCCTTTAATCACATGGTTGGTTCCCCTGGCAACGAGCCCCCATCCTGAGGCTATCCAGAAGCCCACAAAGAGTCTTCTAAATAGAACAAAAGATGCTCCTATCACCCGGAAAATTCTAAGGGATTTAAGAGCTCTGTGTCAGACGTTATCACTCAGAAAATAAGAAAGGTTTTAGGAACTCTGTGTCAGAAACCAGGAGCCAAAGACCAAATATTAGAACAAAAGGTTCTCCTAGTACCCTATCTACAAGGGTTTTAGGAGTTCTGTGCCAGAAACTGGGAAGCAGACACCAAATATATATATATTTAATCCTAGCAGTTTTCTAAATTACTGTATACTCATAATTTTATTCTATTGGTACAAGCCAGAAATGACATTCCAAAGACAAGCTATTGATAATTTTACAAAATCAGTGTGTTTTTCTAATCTTGCAACTCTGAAGAAAATTTAGGTACATTGCTCATCTATGGCATGTAAATCATAGGAGCTGTCAAAAATTTCAACACAGTAAAATTCACAACCAAAATTTGCTTTCAAATGGAGAGATAACTGATAGCATGATGACTAGCAAACCGCATAGAGTGAAAACATCTCTTTATAACCTCTGTCATATATGAAAATTTCATCAATATAAATTAACAGTGACAGAATATAGTCAGAGAGCACATGAAACCATTGAAAAGCCTCGTGACCTGCTATTTGGTATCAAGGCAGTAGACTAATGCAGATCAGACTACGAGTACAGCTTAGCAGATCTTCAGAGTAAAACATACTTCAATTTGTTGGATACTGCTTAACTGTTCCCTATTATATATTTTTCCCCTTTTAAAAAAAATCCCCCAACTCTCCCCAGTTCTAGCTGGACACACTGCTCCCAAGCTAGAAATTACGTTTCCCAGCCTCCTGTGCTGCTTGAGGTGAACACGTGCCTGAGTTCAAGCCGAAGAGAGGTAAGCAGAAATGGTTTGTGCAATATCCAGGAAATCCCCAGCCTAAAGACAACATATGGCCCATTGTGCACTCTTCCCCTGGCCAGAAACAGTGACGCCTTGGGCTCAGAGACAGTCCTACACGCAAAGGATAGCTAAAGTGATAGTTCTTAGAGCACCTATCCACTGACCCTAGTCTTTCTACCTCCCTTTGACCTAAATAAGATAGAAATAAATTCCTACTTATTTAAAACACTGCATTTTGGGCTTTCTTTTTTACTGTACACTTAGCCTATGTAACAAGTAATAGAAATATTGGTCAATTCTTTTGAAAGTTAACATGGCAAACAGTGAAATACAAAGCAGCAGTCATCTCTATATTACTTGATTGATTGATGTTGTTTGTAGATGTTATAGTTTTCCAAAGCACTTTGACAACCATTCTCATTTAAGCCTCACAACATCTTTGAGTCATGGTCACCATTTCAATTTAGAAAACTAATGCTCAGATTATGGTTAAGTAATTTGCTTAGGGTCAGACAATAACAGACTTTAAAAGTCTGTTTTTGCTCAGTTCAGCACATTTTTTCACTGCCCTAAAGAATGCCCTTCCCACAGCTAACTGCCCTCAGAGTGAATTTTATGTTGGTTAGATGGAAACTAGCTACAGAATGACCCCCTCCACCACAGCCCTCTCCACCAATTTGTAGTGTGTGTTGGGGGGAATCTGGCTAGATGCAAAGCCATAAAACAAAATCAAGCAATGAGCTTTCAGATTCGTACTAATTGGGCATCTGTGTAAGTTTGGCTTTGGTTCCACTTTGATTTCCCTGTCCTAGTGCAATGAGGGTAAGGGCAGAAGTTAAGTTGTATTCTCCCATTCAGTAGTCTACTCTGTTAATTGTAATGACATAAATCTACACATAAGTTAAACAACTTTTGGTTATATTTGAAAAAGATGCTCTAATACTTAGATATTCTTTCTTAGGTAAAAAGAGTTATACTTAATTTTAAGCAAAATAGTAACTATTGTATTTCTCAGCAGCCTGTATCATTTTCTTAAATATTGTTCTTATAGCAGCTTGGGAGATAAAAACATATTGGTCAAATGAAGGAATTCATTTAGGTGGAAAAAAATAAGTTCGCTTATTTTTTTTTTTTTCTGAGGTAGAAATAAAAACTAATTCAATCTATCCTCAAGTTCTGCAAGTCAGTAACATATCATTTGTCAGCATGCCAGTAGATTGTATATATTTTAAAAGCCACCATAAAATACAAATGACATAGTTAGCCGAGTCCTCATTTCAACCTCTATTTTTCACTTGATGGAGAAACACCAGTGGAGCCTTATATGAGTGAAAAGTCTTGGGTCCCCAGCTACTCTACATGAAAGAATTTGGCCATGGAAAGTTCAAAGACTAATTTAAATCCCAGTATTACATCCACACATAGCAGGAATTGACCAATGATCCATTGCATCAGTACACTGTACTTTCATACATTTCCTTCTACCCAAATACTGGATCACGGAATGCCATTTCACTCACTACAGTATATCAGGACCCCCTGAGCCTACGATTATCAATACCATTCAAAATCTGGCCAGGTATGTTCTAATTTTCTCTCCCATCATTCCCCAAAGCTACCCTGGGAGTCCAGTGAAGCCAGGCTCCTTGCTTTTTCTGAACAGGCCAAGTTATGAATTCTTTGCAATCCCAGCACCTAGCACAAGACCTGCAAATAATAGGTGGCAAGGCATTTCTAGAAATCAGTGCACTGGAATTGGGTTATGGCATTAAGTACGGAGAACACATTTGTTTGCTGCTACTTACGGCTCCCATCTGTTCATCTGAGTCACCTGGTGGGCTAGTTAAAACACAGATTACTGGGCCCTGACCCCAGAGTTTGATTCAGTGGGCATGCAATGGAGCCTGAAAATTTGCATCTGTGAGAAGCTCCCAGGTGATTCTAATGCTGCTGGTCTGGGGACCACTCTGCAAATCACTGGATTATAGTAACCAGGATTAGTTTACTGATTGGCCCGATTACCACCCACTGTCCTCTTAAAGAGATTAATAAGGCCAATGTAAATAATGCCAGATCCAATTATTCTACGAATATTTTCAAGGGCTAATTATGTTCAGGCACTCTTCAAGGTCTGGGCAATACAGCCATGTACAGTGCAGACAAGTCTCTGCCTGCATGAAGGTAACATTTTTGTGAAGGAGACAGACAAAATAAGTGGAGGTAAGTGGAAAAACAAAACAGAGAAAAGGAAAGGAAGGGCTGAAGTAGAGGGGTGGCGTTAACATAGACTGCTGGAGGAAGGCCATACTGAAGACATTTGAGCAAACACCTACAGGAAGTGAGGGAACTAACCCAGGTGGCTACTCTGGGAGGCTCATTCTAGGCAGAGAAAACCAGTATAAAGGACTTTGGGGGCAGGAGTGTGTGCTGGCATGTTGCAGGAACAGCACAGAGGCCAGTGTGGCTGGAGTGCAGAGATGTGGTGAGGGGAGGAGGATGGTCACCACAGTTGCCTAAGCCCTTGTAGGAACTTTGCCTTTTGTTCTCAGTGACATAGGGAACAATTGCACTGGGATTTGATTTGAGGAGTCAAATGGTCTCACTTAAGTCTTGAAAGGATCCTTCAGGCTGCTGTTGACTGAAGGAGTAGCAGGCAGGGGCAGGAGCAAGGAGAAAGGAGACCAGCTGAGGCCACTGGAAGGAGATCATCGTCACTTTGACTAGGGCGGTCACCGGGAGAATCATGCTAAGTTGCTGGATTCAGAATCTGTTTTGAAGATGGAGGTAACAGAACTTCCTGATGGATTGAATGTGGGATATGAAATAAAATAAAAATCAAAATAATATTTGGTTTTGGGCCTGAGCTGTTGGATAATGTGCTATTTATTGACAGAGGGAAAACTAAGAAAGGGGTAAGTTTGTACAAGGGGTGTTGAATAAATTGTTCTCCTTTGGCCGTGAAGTTTGCTATGTCATTACATACGAAAGAGCAGATGTCAACCAGGTCGTTAGTGCTCAAGAATTTTGGATTCCAGTGTGTAAGGATATAAACACGGAGCCATTACATCAAATGAGATTACCTAAGGAAGGAACTATACTAAAGAAAAAAGGACCCACTACTTGGAGGTTTGTAGGAGAGAAAACAAAAAAAGTAAATGAAGGAGAGGCCAGTGAGGGAAGAATAGGAGAAGGTGTTCTAAGAAGGTAGTGTTAAATACAATCAGTGGTCAAGTAAGACAGGCCCGCAAATTGGCCAATAGAGAGGTCATTAGTGGCCTGACAAAAACAGTTTCGGTGGAGGAACCTCTCCAAATACCCCACTTGGGGTAGAGCTTGGGGAAAGGTGAAGAATGAAGACAAAATTTTATGCCAAGGGTAGGGAGAACAAGTAAGAACAAAGCTTTTTCAGAAAATATCATAAATATCATGTGATTCTTGAAGATCAGTCTTCAAGAGGCCATGGGGCTATGGAAGCCCTTGGGAAAAGGGTGCATTCCAGGTCCTATCCTAGAGATTCAGGTTCAGTAAGTCTGGGAATAAAATGGGACCCAGAGATCTAACTTTAACAAGAATAGGAAGATGTTGTAGGAAGATGTTGCCAGTTCTCTTTGGGGCACTTTTGCAGAATGGTCTCCCAAATAGAATTTCTGGTTATTTCCAGTGACTTAACGCAACAAAACAAACCAACTGCCACAACCATCATGCAATCAACACACCAAACCTTTCCCTGAAACACCTTCAACACCTGTTCTACCAAAGTGAGTCAGGGCCTTGGAGTCTCTTGACATTCAAATGAGATTGGGAACAAGGTGATAAACATGAAGACATTTTAGAAACAGAGCAGATGGTGCTCCTCATGTTGGATCTAGGAACTCTTTTAAGAAAACTTAGACCGCCTATTCCAGGAAGACGCCTTTTGCCACACAAGAGGACCGTCAAACTATTTAAAATTTTTGTTTCATTTTTATATTTATCTTTAAGAGATTTCCCTCAAGAAAGAGGCTATTTCCTGCAGCGTGAGGAGATTATACATTTATGCACTAACACATAAACCTTGCTTGGACTTTATTTTCTAAGCCAGAAAGCATTCATGAATGTGCAGATTTCAGTGTGTTGCCTGTTAAAGTGCATTTCTCACTTACGGGCACTGAACATAAATCATCCTGGAGGAACAAACATTCTTCCTGGAGTGAGGTATTTCAAAGACTGCCTCTACTGCCTCTTGGTGGGGACGGGTGGTGCCCAGGATCTGATCACATTTATGTCTCTATTTTCATGGTAAAATGTGAAGACAAAAGTAATGGACCGGATCTGAGTTCTCCTGCTGCAGGCTATTGTTCGTATTAAGCAGTTGAACACCGTTAGACTTGTCTTGGTGAAAAGAAACACTAGCTCTATCTTGTTGCATTTCCTCCAATAAAAAGGCAGCAGAACAAGTGAATCACTACAACTGACAAGCATGTTTTCCTCTTACCCCTAAATGTTGTCTCCATATGAAGAGATGTACTAAGGAGACCACAGGCATTTATTTCCCTGCCACAGGCCTTGGGAAATAAAGGATGGAGTGCCTAAAGAAACCTTCTCAGACCTAGTATTTTGCATATGCCCTCACAAAAAATAAACCTGTGTCACCAATATAGAACATGAAAGCAAACCAAAAGTCATAAAGAAGTCTGGAAGTCAGAAAGAAGTTTCAATTTGATTAACAAAAGCTGCAAAACCAGAACCCAAAACACATCCAGGATAAAATTACCATGAAGATGAGGACTGAACTGGGAAAAACTGCAAGCTCAGATTGAACATAAGAGCAGGAGGGGCCTCTTGGGCAATTGTCTGTGTGATATTTAAGAATGGTATTCCACGGCCACCCCCCTCCGTCCAGCAACTAGTAGGAGAGTTAGAACTCAAGATAAAGAGCTGTTCTCTACTGAGGATTAGTTTCCATCTAAGGAGGCAGAGCCATGAGGCTGGGGTGAGGTTTTGGGGTTGGGTTCTGTGCAGGTGTGGAGGCCTCACCAGGGCTGAAATTCATGGGCACCTCCCCACAGACACTGTAGGCCTATTCAATAGAACCTGCTCTCCAGTCAGGGCTGCCAACTCAGAGGGCTTCTAATGTTATGTGGAGAACCAGGCATCCTTCCCCAGCTGTAGCTGAACTTAGTGCTGAAAACCCTTGAACTTGTCCAACATCTTCCACAAAGAGGCCAACTCTATAGAAAGACACTTAGCTTCGTGAGGACTGGTTAATTGGTATTTCAATGTGATGCCCATTGCCAACACCAGGACTGGTATAATGGGTATAGGTGCAAAGCAGGACCCATCTGGCTGACAATCCTTATTTCAGATCTTGACATCTGACCATGAAAAGGCCAAGCTGGAAACAAAAAGGTGGCAGAGTAAGAATGAGGGCCTCTGCCTCCTGGAAACAGAGGAATCTCTTCAGGGGGCTGGGTATATTTTCACTGTGCAGCTCCTCTTTCTAGTTTGCTATCTTAGCAAGCTCTGTCAAGAAAGAACGTGGAAAGGGGAAACAGTGGGAAAATAGCCACTCCTGATACTACAACACCCCTTTCTCTTCAACTTTACCTCCAGAGACTGAGCCTATGCCATAGTTTATTCTCTAATACTAGCATAAACAGCTTTCAGGAGAATCATGCCTACTGAATCAACTGCCAATCATTCAGGGAAGATTTTTAGGATGGTTCAAGAAGATGGAGAGAAAGGACTTATGAAGTAGAAGATACCCACCCCTGCCCCACCCAAAATAAACAACTCAGTAGCAAAGACTTCTCTTTTTTCCAATAAAGACACTGACGTTAAATACAACCTGTTTCTTGGCTTCTTCTGTTCTCAACTCTAGCTTGTAATATATGAAGTAATTTGAGATTATCCTCAGCAGTTCCACAAATGTCTCGTGGTATAAAATGATTACCAATACTGTGATTAAAAAGTGCTTTTATAGGTGGTAACCTGGAGGGCTGATACAACCTGAAGTAAATAGCACTGCTGTCTTGTTTGAAAGGTAATTTGAAAGCCATTTTGTTCTGACTGTGGAGAATCTGGTTCAGGAGAAAAGTTTCTTCTCACCTGAGGGGCCAAACCAAATATGTGATGCAACATAGCTGTGGCACTCTTTGAACCTTCTCATTGGAAAATCTGGAGAGAAATGGGACATATAGCAACTTTTCATTTGAAAGCCCTTGTGCCCAGGGCCCCCGTCTCTGTGCCAGTCCATCCTTGGAAGAGCAACGGCAATGCAATAACTCAGCGCTGCCCATCACCTGACGGCGGCTGGTATGCTCCCCTGGGTTCTACCTGGGATGACCAAATGGTACCTTTAGCCTCCACTGAACACCCACTTCACAAAGACACATTATCCTAACAATTAGGATCTAATGCAACAGTTCTCCCACTGTGGACACAGACCAACATTGTTAGCATCACCTGCAAACTCATTAGAAATGCAAATTCTCTGGTCTTTCCCCAGGCCCACTGAACTCTGGGAGTGGAGGAGCCCAATAATTTATGGGTTTAGGAGCCTTCCAGGTGATTCTGATCCCACTACACCTTAAGAATGACTGTTCAATAGTCAAATTAACCAATCATTGCAATCATTCACTCCGGGTGTGTGAGCCACCCCTTCCCCGCCCCCTTCCACCTCCTGCATTTTCAAGATAAATCATTTGACGCTATAGTGAATTTGAATTACTATCAGCATTGATGAACAATTCAAGGTTTCTTTTCAAAAGATCTCATTTTGGAGGGTAGAGGGCTGGGCAATCAGACCTTGCATCAGGTGAAACACTGAAGTTTAATTAAAATAATGCAAAACCAGCAATGGCTGCCCTGCTGTGAAGCCTGTTTGTATTTAATGATGTAGGTGCCGTTTTAAAGATCAGCACGAGAGAAGTACCCATGATAAATATGATGCAGGTGCACCTGGGAGGTTACTTTTTTTTTTTTTTTAAGTATCTCCTCTCAAAGCCTTATGCAGCTAAAACCATTCAATGAGTGGACTATGTGCTATTTGGGATATGAAAAGACACCTGGACTCATGTAAGTTTTCTGTATCGGGACAGTCACCTAAGACAGAAATTCCTTTTTAAAATGTACATATTTGGGATAGCAACGCAGACAGTTCACTTACCAGTGGATAGCAATTTAACTATTCTAATCCCTATTTTTCATGAAAATCAGCCACTCCTAGACAAGGCAGATGTGTTAAATCAATGTAGGAAGGCAATTTACTATGATGAGGTTGTTAAAGAGTCAAACGGAACATCAGGAAATTTATGCAAATATTTTTGGGAATTTGTTCTGAGTATGCAAATGGTATGTAATTAGTTATCATGCTTTTCATGCAAAATTAAATTTGCTATAATAACGAATTGCACTCAAGAATAAGGCTAGTTAACACGGAAAGAACCCTCATTTTTACGACTGAAAGACTGCAAATTGAGGGTAAACTGCAGGTGAATCTAATTCCAGCCTTTAGGATTGTTGTTCATTCCGGTCAAACGAAACGAACTGCAACAAGGGGTGGGAGGGCTCTCTGACTCTAGACAGCACGAGTGTGCACGCAAAAATCATAAGAAGTAGAAGCAATGGAGCATTCTGCTTTTTGGACTAGGCTGTCTCAGCTATCATTAGCCAGATACTCTTTTACCCTCTAATTATTTTGGAAGGACTCAGTGCTATCATTTAATATTTATCAGACTAACAAAGCCGAACTTCTATTTTGGAATATCTCTAAAGTCTAATGACTGCTCAGTCCCTTCCTGCCCCAGGCTGACAATTTGGAGATAATTTGGACTTCCAGCATGTTGGCTCTTCCTGCCTCACTCTATAAATGTCCTCACTAGTCAGGGGACTCTCTAGACCTCCTCTCACTGTCAAAGTCCTGTGTCTGCTATATTTGCCAGGATATGTAAGAATTAGGCCCTTGGCCGGGCGCGGTGGCTCACACCTGTAATCCCAGCACTTTGGGAGGCCGAGATGGGCGGATCACAAGGTCAGGAGATCGAGACCATCCTGGCTAACACGGTGGAACCCCGTCCCTACTAAAAACACAAAAAATTAGCCAGGCGTGGTGGCGGGCGCCTCTAGTCCCAGCTACTCGGGAGGCTGAGGCAGGGGAATGGCGTGAACCTGGTAGGCTGAGCTTGCAGTGAGCCAAGATCACGCCACTGCACTCCAGCCTGGGGGACAGAGGGAGACTCTGTCTCAAAAAAACAAAAACCAAAACAAAACAAAAAAAAAAGAATTTGGCCTTTTATGCTTCCTGGCCACTTGTAGCCCACTCCCATTTGGCCAGGACTGAGACATTTTCCATAGCATGAAACTTTCTGTGATGACCCTGGAGAAGTCCTGAGCAAACCAGGTGAGTTGGTCACTCTAACACAATCACATGTTTCCCCATTCCCAGGCTGTTTGCCCATTCCTGTGGGTGTCATTTTCCTAACTATGCTTCAAATTCCTCACTGAGAGTAGGCTCAGCCCTAACCCAGGAGTTATGTATGCTCATCTGCTATCCACTAAAGAAGTGGAGGCTCCATCCAGTGAGCCTGATCGCTGACCCACGTCTTGCCTTATCCCAGGTGAACTGCTCAGGAATACAGTTGTTTCCAGCTGCCTGAGGACTGACAGAGGCCTCCTACTGTCACTTCCCCAGATCGGAGCCTCAAAGATACCAATTTGCATCACAGCCACCCCCACCCGACCCTCACCCAATCTGATTAGACTCAGTGCCCTGCAGTGGGACTAGCACTTTACTTCGGTTAGGCACAGTTACATTCTTGCTTTATACCTATCCCACACTGGATCATTGCGGGGGTCCCAGGTTTGTTACCTAAAAATACCTTTCAACCTGCTATTAAAAGTGAAGCCTGCACCTGAACATTCATGTTGTCTTTTCCCAGAGGATCACAAAACAGTTGCTCTAGAATCTAGAGTTGTCAAGCACTTTGTCATATTAAGCCTATAATGACAAAACTAGGTTTTAGTAGCATGATTTTAGGAAAAAGAGGAACCCAAAGCCATACATTTGAAGACTATATATACATATCCCTTAGACTGAAGAGACAGACATGGTAGAAACTTTTTTTTTTATAAAAGAAGAAAAAAGGGGGAAGTGAATGCCTGGCTGCCCAGAGAGACGTCCAGTTTTCTGTAGAGGCTGGCTGTTAACAGTACCTGACTCCACTGGTTTCAATAAATAGCTCAATCACCTTGTTCTTGCTAAAACCCAAGCTCAATAATTCAATATTCCCTAGCCACATACAATGCATTTAACCCTTTTCCTCATTATCCCACTTAAGCTAAAAAACAAGACAAAATACAAACAGGATGATAGCCAGATGAACTCTTAATTCCAAAACAATATCAATTTAATTCACTCCATTTGCTAGTACTGCCTTCTCAACCATGCCTTGTTTTAGCTCAATATGAATTAGGTACAACTTAATATTCATGCAGCTTGGCCCACATCGAAAATTATATTCCTATACAAATTTGCATGTTTCTAGTTTTTCTACATTTCATACTTTGTCTCATAAGTCATGTTGTAGAGTGTCATTCTCTCATTTGTCATTTTTGTAAAGGCCATCCTATGAAGGTTTATTTAGCAGAAACACTAATAGATTTTATTAATAAGCATAGTCTTTGCAACCTGTAAAATACCAATACTTAAGTCAAATATTTTCTACCCACTATGAAAATAGTACTTTGCTAAAAACATCACCATTAGCCTAGGAGAATAAGACAAAGCATAGATGCAAGAAAGGTCTATGCAGTAAGTGATACAGACATTGTACAACAAAAAGGTATCATCTGTGATTGAGATCCAGAGGCAAGTAAAAATCAAACCTTGGAGAGTGAGCTTGTGGAAAGATAATTGATAAACTACATTTTACGTGATACTTTATTTTCAACACTGCGTTATGAAGTTTGCTTAATTATCTTTTATAACATACCAGTAAAACAGTGTGTCTGTCTCCGTATTACTGACCAGAAACCTGGGCTCTTAGAGTTCAAGTAACAATATCTGAGTGGGTAGTTGAAAACACAATGTTACACTAAATCATTAAAAGTAAAAGTTGGGGCCGGGCGCGGTGGCTCACGCCTGTAATCCCAGCACTTTGGGAGGCCGAGACGGGCGGATCACGAGGTCAGGAGATCGAGACCATCCTGGCTAACATGGTGAAACCCCGTCTCTACTAAAAAAAACTACAAAAAACTAGCCGGGCGAGGTGGCGGGCGCTTGTAGTCCCAGCTATTCGGGAGGCTGAGGCAGGAGTATGGCGTGAACCCGGGAGGCGGAGCTTGCAGTGAGCTGAGATCCGGCCACAGCACTCCAGCCTGGGTGACAGAGCGAGACTCCGTCTCAAAAAAAAAAAAAAAAAAGAAAAGTTGGACAATTACCTTTCTAGTAATTTTCACTGCCCATAAAGAATATTCTTCTAACAATTGCATTTGAGAACCTACCCTGGGGGATAAGACTTTAGGACACAGAGAAGCTATGTGGACCTTGACTACTTTGGGTCTATTTCCTTATTTATAAAATGAAGAGATGGGTTCAGATCAGTGGTTAGCAAACCTCAGCCAGCACTAGTATCACCTGGAGAGCTTGCTAAAACAGACTGCAGGGCCCCATCCCCAAGAATTTCTGATTCAGCACACCTGGGGTGAGACCAGAATATTTGCATTTCTAACAAATTGTCAGGTGAGGTGGATGTTGATGTTGCTTGTCCAGGGACCACTTTGAGAACCATTGGACTGGTCTTCAGGGCCTCTAAGATTTTGAGTATGGAAAGACAGACAATATTCTTAACTTCTAGACCAACTGCAAGTAAGAGTCCCCTCATTTATCCTTCCATCTATTCATTCAACAAATGGACACTTGTTCGTTTGTGAACAAGTGTGTCTTCAAATAGTTCCCAGTTTGGCTAAAAGTCAGGAAAACATCTCAATTATTTAATTTATATAATTTATGGATATTTGGCAATTTTCTTTAACTCCATTTTGTGATCATGTAAAATCAGAAAAAAAGATCAATTAAATCAGGAAATGGATGCAAAAATTATTAACAGTGTCTGACACAAAGAGAGATCTCAGCAAACCTTAGCTCTATGGATCATGGAAACAATTTACATATCATATTGCACTTTTGCCTTTCACATTTTTATTCCAGCTGCTAGCATCTATCCTATTTCAGCATCTCAGGGTTTCCCTCTTCATCCTTTATTGGAGAAGCTGATGAAGTTAGCAAGGCTTGGATCAAGGTAATGCTGAGGCAGGGATAGGCTGGGTTAAAGAGGAGAGAATGATTATATGCAAACTATACAACTGGTTCCTAACATGAGTTAATAGATTAAATACAAAATACCTGCCCTTCAGTGTGTTCCAGCTCTCATTAGTGCCAACTGCATCTCAAGGCACACCTTTCTCCTGTGCCACCTATGTCCTTGACATACAGTTGGAGCAGGAGATGGGGGCGCTATTGGCAGCCAAATAAATGGACAGAAGCAGTGTGATTGTCCGGGGAATCTGACAGAGAGGTAAATTGAACTTAATCACTGTCCCAGACGAATCACATTTGTAAAAGCTGAGCCTCTGTGGACACCTGTTATAAATCAAGTAATTCCTAATGTTTTCCTACAAGACCTGAGCCTTTGGCTGATCTCAGTTTCTCAGTATAAGAACCATTTGCCCCACCCAGGGCCTGGCATCAACAATTTGGTATTATGTCCCAAGAAGTTCCCCAAAACTCCTGGGATGGCACAAAGTTGTCCTAGCTATATGAGTTAGACTCTGAGCTCCAGACAGAAATAGTCATTTCCAGGTTCAGCTTGTAAAACTACCTGCTTTCACATATGTCCTTTGGCCCCAGGAGGTTTCCAAACCACAACCAAAGCCTGAGATGAAAACTTAAAGAAGACTAGACTGCATGAAATTTACCTTACCTATCCCAGCACAAGCCAGAACTGGATGAGGCGCAAACCAGGCCTGCTGTGCAAATAGACAAACTCTACCCCTGGGGATGGCTCAGGGGGATCATAAACGCCCCACTTTGAGAGGGCAGGAGGCCTGAGTGGCATTTAGGTTTCTCTGAGGCTTATTTTGTGAAAGCAAAACTGACTCACTGAGAAAACATTTTAAAACTATTTACTTGGAATTACATAAAAAGTATTTCAAATGAATTTTTTTTTCTTTTTTTCTTTTTTTTTTTCAGAAGCAGGAAAGTCTGTTTCATAGCTGGCTGCTGAGTCAGACAGAATAGCCAGGAAGACACTGGGGAACCTCAGCCTCCCGGAGGCCTCTGCAGTTGTGAGGCTGGGAGATGTGGTTCTGAAACCCAGGCAAGTTGCTGAAGCACAGAGAGGAATTCCCAGAATTTCCTCTATAGTTTTCACTTAAATGTCACAAAGAAGGCCAGATTTCAGCCAAATAAAAGTTTGTTGCAGGTCCCACATGAGCACCAGTTGTAACTAAGAAAAAACATATACATTCTAAAGCACATACTGTATTCCAAGTACTGTTTTTTTCTTTTCTTTTTTGAGACGGAGTCTGGCTCTGTCGCCCAGGCTGGAGTACAGTGGTACGATCTTGGCTCACTGCAACCTCCACCTCCTGGGTTCAAGCGATTTTCCTGCCTCAGCCTCCCAAGTACCTGGGATTACAGGGGCCCAGCTAATTTTTGTATTTTTAGTGGAGACACAGTTTCACCATGTTGACCAGGCTGGTCTCAAACCCCTGACCTCAGGTGATCCACATGCCTTGACCTCCCAAAGTGCTGGGATTACAGGAAAGAGCCACCAAGCCCAGCCTGCCAAGTACTTTTAAAATGTATTCATTTGATTATTCACTCAAATTCTTCTGAACACTTGTTATGTGTAGTGTTAGGAGCTGTTGGATATAACTGTGACAAAAATGGACTATGCCCTTTCCATCACTGCTGTATTCAACCTACCTGGGAGGGAGGAAGGCACTGGAATGCAGAACCATAGCTTTACCATGTTAAGCCACTTTCCCAGCTGTACACAGGGAAAGAGCTAGAGAAATTTGAACAGGATTTTGTGTCTCCAAAGTGTGTACTCTGGCCTTTGGGGAAGGACGGATCCAAACATAAAGGAAGAAGAAAACTAGATGACTCCAGCTTATGAAGATAGTATTTATGTATTCCCCTGAGTGCGCACAGAAACCTGAGAATACGGTACTCTTCTGATAGAAATTGACATTCCTTTTTAGTACAGGGATTTTGAGATGTTTCCTGAGGGATTTCCAAGTACTGCAACTCATTTTTATTATTTCAACTCTAGCCTTCCCTAAGCTCTTGCATCTCTAGTTTCTATAGCCGACCATATACTGGTTTTAGGGGTGTTGCATTGCTCAAAGTTATTGTTGGGTGCATGCACTGTACATGTTATTTTGGAGTACATCACCCCCTTCCTTGTGGGGATCACTCCCCCGCCAGCTCTGTGCACTCTATCTGCTCCCAGGGTAGAATTTGTCAACTGAATGAAAGCCAGTTAACACATCACACTTGCCTGGAGATGTCAAATGGTTCAATGATGGGCACTGGACCCAATCAGAACCAATGAGACTAACACGAGAATGTCATCTCTGCTAGCCTTGGACTCCCAACTTCAGCATTTGAATACTCACTGACACCTGGACCCATCGTACATTGTGTTTGGATATGACCCCCCTCTTAAAAATGCTTGCAATGTTTGTTTTCGCCTCATGTCATCAAAAAGAAGTTGTTGATGGTGTGTGCTGGAGTTGGTAAAGCTGAAACTACCCAAATGGCTGTCACTAGAGGGCCAATAATGATGCTGTCTTTTTTTTTTTTTTTTTTTTAGCACTTATAGTTAATACATAAATAGAATCATGTAGCTCTCTTCTTTAATTCGTTCTGGACGGTGGGCCACTTTAGGGATGAATTGCTCAGCATTTCTGGCAGAGGAACAGCAACCACTCAGGATATCATTGATTGACAAACAGTAAGACTGGGCACAGTGGCTCACGCCTGTAATCCCAGCACTTTGGGAGGCCAAGGCAGGCGGACCACAAGGTCTGGAGATTGAGGTCATCCTGGTTAATATGGTGAAACCCCGTCTCTACTAAAAATACAAAAATTAGCTGGGCATGGTGGCACGTGCCTGTAATCCCAGCTACTTGGGAGGCTGAGGCAGGAGAATTGCATGAACCAGGGAGTCGGAGGTTGCAGTGAGCTGAGATCATGCCACCACTGCACTCCAGCCTGGTGACAGAGCAAGACTCCATCTTAGCAAAAAAAAAAAAAAGAAAGAAAGAAAAGAAAACAACAAAGCTGGTCACAGAGCTGGTAAACCGGGGACAGCCAGAGCAAGAGTTCTGTAATAGCAGAGAACAGTCCTCCCTTCCCTCAGAGACGTTTTCCAGCTCTTCATTTGAAATGCTTTGCAGAAACCTGGAACTCTGGACATTCTGGTTATTAATATAAGGACTCCTATCATTCCATAGCTCCCATCTCCATTGACTTCATCTCTAATGACATGTTACAGCTTTGACATCACTCGCAGAGCAGGATTTAATGATGACTCATCTTTGATACCTCTTCCTGCCGAAATTCAACAGCATCCTAGCCGCTCACAGTTGAGTGCATTTACCAGAAACAGCAGCATTTCCTGGGTGCTTGCTGGAAATGCAGCATCTCAGATTCCACTTCAGACCAACTGAATCAGAATCTGGTCAAGAATCGTCTTTTAACATACTCGCAACTGCTGCTGCTGCCGCCAGCCTTGGAACCACATTGAGTAGCAGGAATGTAGACCTCAGTGTTTCCTAACCCTACTGATCATAAGGTCTGTTGGGGAACTTCTTCAAAATACCTGTTTCTGGGCACAACTTCAAACCCTTTGAATGAGAATCTTCAGAAAAGGGACTTTAGTATTTACAGCCAGCCCAGGTAGTTCTTCTGGATGTGCAAGCAGAGGAAACACTGGGAATCTAATTTAGAGTTCCAGGCCAAGCTCTCAGCTGCCTGCTCTTCTCCTGCCTGAATTTGTTGCTTAACAGATGGAAGCACAATACTGCTCCCACTAGGGCTGTTTCTTTTTCCCTTTTGTTCCTCCAAAGACTTTGCTACCAAGCTGTGTCTTCAGCATCTGGAATTGCTTTTTATCTTCTCTCTATGCAGTTAGGTAAGAAAGGATCTTGGAAGGATTCAAATCCCAGTTCTAGGCAAAGATATGTTAATAGCCACATCCCCGTGGCAATGCTGTTTAACGTTAGTGTTTTGAAGACAAAAATGCAGATTCCTGGCCCTGGTTGTTCTGCAGGTTGTAGCCTTAATACACTGGTCGGTCTGAGTATATAAGTTTTCTTGAGGACTGACAAAATGCAAGAACAGTGTTAGTAATGGAAGAAAGGAATAAAAACAACTGTCTCCATCTAGGATGTAGGAAAACAGTATTTGTTAAGGTTTTCTACGTCTCTGAAAAACTAGTAAATAATATAGTTGCCTAAAATTTTTAGGACCTTTATTAATTACTTCAATAATTTTCCTTCCTCAGCCTTAGATTTTTGTTGTTGTTGTTGTTGAGATGGAGTCTCGCTCTGTTGCCCAGGCTGGAGTGCAGTGGTGCGATCTCGGCTCACTGCAAGCTCCATCTCCCAGGTTCACGCCATTCTCCTGCCTCAGCCTCCCGAGTAGCTGGGACTACAGGCACCTGCCACCACGCCGCCCGGCTAATTTTTTGTATTTTTAGTAGAGACGGGGTTTCACCATGTTAGCCAGGATGGTCTTGATCTCCTGACCTTGTGATCCGCCTGTCTCGGCCTCCCAAAGTGCTGGGATTACAGGCCTGAGCCACTGCGCCCGCCCTGGATTTTTTGTAAGACAGTAGCGATGTTAGTACCTGCAGGGCTCCTCCTGTGAAGACTAAAAGTGAATGCAGTACGTAGACCAGTGCTTCTCAGTCGGGGATGACTTTGTATCCCAGGAGATACTGTTGTTTGTCATACCTGGGACAGAGGAGCTGGTACTGGCTGCTAGTGGGTTAGGAGCCAGGGATGCTGCTAACCATCTTACAATGCCCAGGACAGCCCCCACCACTAAGATTATTGAGCCCCAAGTAGTGCCCAGGTTGATCCAGACCAAATACTCTCTGCGTCTTCAGAACTTAATGATTATCACCCTGCCATCTCTCTACCAACATCTGGCCCCAAGTTACCTGATTGGTAGAACCAGGATTTGAAACAATGTTCCTCTCCCTCCAAAGCTGTATTCTTTTCATCCCAGCATGCTGACTCCCACTGGCAGCAGACTACGGTAATTTTTTCATGTTGATTTATAGGAGGTGCTGCAAATTGCAAATCCTGTTCTCAGTCCCCCAAATTCGCTGCATATCTGCTCTCATTATGTCATTTTCAGGTGGAGAATAGAGGGTTGAGGCTTGGAGGAACTGAGGAAGCACAATATACAGAAAGTTGACATAGACTGGGATTTTTATCTATTTTGTTTTAAACAGAGCAACTGAGCTCTTATGAGAATCAAGAGATTTAAAACTTAATGCAGTTTAGCGGGGAAAGCCAAAGACTCAACTACAGAGGCGGAAGTAGAAGTAGGCTGGAAGTAACTAACAATTTCTGACTTGTCGTGCCACCAGATAGAGCTCATGGAGTCTCCACTGCCCGGGCAGTCCTTAGAATCCTTTGAGAGCCAAAGTGTTAAATATGTAAGAGCACTCAATAATGAACATGTAATTGAAGCACGGGAAAAATCAGACACTGTGAACTCGATTATGATGTGTCGGTAACAAGGAGTGAAAGCACCTAACCTATTCAGTGAGGTCTGCAGATCCATCTATCAATGAAAAATATATATAAATATTATTCAAAGGGTAGACTCGCTGCAGTGCCTCATGTTTAATTTAAAATGCACTTGCATTCAACCTCAGATAAGCAGTTCTGAAATGTCATGAAATGCTGGGAATTTTCATGGAAAGAAAAACTTGCAGCAATCATAATATCAGAATTTGGTTGCCCTAGGGTGTCCATAATCTTAGGACAAAAAATACTCTTTATGTGGAAATACCCTGTAGTTACTAGGAGCCTTTTATTATAAAGAAAAGAAAGACAATAAAAGGAATTTGTTCTAAGGAGGCCTTTAGAGTTTCCTTTAACTGTTTCCTTTACCCACATAGCTTGCCATTAGTACTGCTCTATTACGCTTTCAGAAGGAAGAATCGGATTTTCCACCAAGTCGCTGAAGAGGCATGAGAGCGGGACCTGGGCTCTTCTGAGATGGAGGCTTCGCTGAGAGCAGCCATCCAGGTCTGGGTCTCCCTTCCTTTTTCACTTATCAGCCATTCGCACCTCATAGTCCACAGGCCTGTGGAGGGGGCAAGGGACAACCAGGGGACAGCCATGTGGACAGGGAGCAAGGGAGGAGGAGTTGGGGAAAGTGCCTAAAAGAAGATGGAGTACCAAGCATGCCTTAAATATCTCACAGGTTTCCAGCTGGCCTAGCAAAAAAGAAATGATATAGAGATGTACACAGGGGAGCGCCAGGTAGAATCTACCTACCAAGGACACCGTTGGTCTTAATAAAGAATAGCCAAGTGTTATGGAAGAGAAAAGGAGAATAAATCTGACGAAAGTTGGGGGTGATGAAAGATGGTCGAGGTGTTTGGAAAGAAATAGAAAGGGAGGGTGGGCTTAGCAAATGAGCAGACGCTAAAAGCCCACTGGAACTGTCAAAATTAAGGTTAGACACAAGGGAGAACATTTGTATCATGACACATTGAAATAATAAGTATATTAATTTACCTACCACATCCAATGCTGAGACAGATTATGTACCTTTTGTAATCCACTGAACACTCCAGAATTTAAAAAAACGCTAAAGAAGACACACACCATACCCCAAAGGTGAGAAAAAGGAGTGGTTGCCCAAGACCCCTCTTCTGTTCAACTTCATGAAATCGCCTGTGGAATCTTTTAAATAGGGATTCTGAGAGATTCTTCTGGTTTGTGAGGAATCTGAGATTCTAAAGGCTCTCCAGATATACCCCTGAACAGTAACCTTTTACCAGAGGGGCCAGTGGCTAAGACACTGTGAAAGATACAGAGTGTAATACTGAGCATTGTTTTTCAGATTTTGGAGAGAATGTGGCCAAGAAAGCAAGATATTTTTTTTTTTTTTTTTTTTTTTTTTTTTTTTTTTTTTTTTTTTTTTTTGGTGAGACATCTCACCCTGTCGCCAAGGCTGGAGAGCGGTGGTGCAATCATGGCTCACTGTAGCCTGTAGCCTTTACATCCCAGGCTCAAGTGATCCTTCCAGCTCAGCCTCCTGAGTAGCTGGGTTTACAAGCATGCACTACCACAACCAGCTAATTTTTTTCCTTTTCTTTTTTTTTTTTTCTTGTAGAGATGGGGTTTCACCATATTTCACAGGCTGGTCTCAATCCCCCAGGCTCAAGTGATCTACTTGCCTCGGCCTCCCAAAATGCTGGGTTTACAGGCATGATACACCATGCCTGGCTTACATTTTTTTTCTTATTAAATGTATCAATAATTTTTTTATTTAAAAAAGGGACATGTTTTGTGTTGCCTTTTAAAAATACATGTTGTGGCAAGCATATAGTATCTATTAACATAAAGAAAAATTTAGTTTGCAAAACTCTTAATTATAGCTTTATTTGATACGTAACTTTCTGCATCATGTGTTATTAGTAGCAGCTAAAATATATTGAGGGCCAGGCACAGTGGCTCATGCCTATCACCCAAGGCTTTGGGAGGTTGAATCAGGAGGATCACTTGAGGCCAGGAGTTCAAGATGAGCCTGGACAACATAGCAAGACCCTGTCTGTACAAAACACTAAAATTAAAAAAATTAGGCGGTGTGGTGGTGTGCACCTGTACTCTCAGCCTACTTGGGAGGTGTAGGAGGGAGGATTGCTTCAGCCCTGGGATTTAAGTTTGCAGTGAGCTATGATTGTGCCACTGTACTCTAGTCTGGGCTATAGAGTGAGACCCTGTATTAAAAAAAAGAATAAAGTATTAAGCATATACTATGTTCTAAGCACATATTAACTCACTTAATACAGACAGACATACATGCACACACACTCCTGCTGTACCATGTGCTATTATTATTCTTATTTTATGAATTAAAAAACGAGCAAATATATGTGCAAAAGTATGTGTGTGTGTGTATGTGAGTGTACGTGTAGTTTTAGGTAAAAGAATAAAAGATCTCCTAATTGTCCTTGACTGACACAGAATTCTTTTAGGCTATAATCAATATTCTTGTGCAGTGCTGATTAAGACTTTTATCAGTTCTTGGGCTAAATATAAATATTTATACTCTTTTTTTTGACAGGTTTTAATAGTTTAAGATAGATTCGTGGAGAGGGTAAAAGATGAATAGCGAACAATTGATGGATTCTTCTAAAGTTTAACGTTAATGATTAAACAACATCATCTGATGACTTAGTCAGCAACTCAAAGACAATAAAACATAACCAAATCTGTCAATTAGCATTTTCATCTTCTCTCCCAACAGAGCTTAATGGCATCTGCAAAATGCAATTTTCCACCCAGAGCTCTTAGACATTTTCTATTTCCTCCCGTGTTCCTCTCCCGTTGTTCCCGTCATGACTGAGAGCAGCAACGTGTTCTGCTCCTTGGTGGCAAATGCATCACCTGCCATTGAAAGGAAAGCAATTATTGTGTCCTCGCTAAATCTCAGGGATGACTTGGGTACTGCTTTTCCACTTAAGTGCATAAACAGCCAACCCAGGACTGGTTTTAAGTAGCTGAACCTTAGCAATAGCAGCTGGGCTACGGGTTGATGTCACCTGAGTTGCCCATTAAAGGTGTGGAAAGCTGCCAGACAAGAATGACTTCCAGTAACTACGACTGACTTCTCCCTAGAGGGAGCATGCCGCATTGCCACACGCAAAGTGACAAATAATGACTGCGAAGATAGCATTTTGCCTTTATCTTCCTGGTCCTTCAGTTTGAGGACAGTGACACGGGTGTGGAGGTTAGGCTGTTTCTTGGATGGGTTTCCAGCTGGTGGGAGTGGATGCTATTTACACAACTGTCAGGAATTACAATTCTTCCTCTTCCAGGCAGCTATGTTTAGCTCACATGTGTGTCACACATGTGTAGACCCCTGTCTAACACCACCATCTCTGAACTGTCAAGAAAGAAGATTCTGGGTGATGAGAAAAAGTGTACCCTCAGGGAGACTTCAGAGAGTACCTTGGAGCTTTGCATCTAATGAGTACATCTAAATTGTTTTTCTAAGCTTCAGAGTCAAGTGCCCCAACAAAACGGGCTCAGTATAACATTTCCCCTTGAGTTATTTTTAAATGCACCTTTTTTTTTCACTGAGCTAAAGAAAATTGCCTTATAAACACCATCAATGCACCAAATGAAAGATTCCACTCTAAATAAATATGGAAAGCCTCTGTTAACCGGAATCCAACTCTCTAATGCACCCAATTAACCAGAATTAAGGTCACTACCTCATTTTTAGAATAAAAAACCAATACTTAAGAGCATATAATAATTTCAGCCAAAAAAAAACCCACAAAATTTTCAAATCTTTTTATGCAACCACTTGTCTCAGCGGTGCATTTTCTACCTGTTTATACAGAAAATGAGTTTTTAGAATAATGATTGAGGCAATAATCATACAGTCAACATGTAAACACATAATTATTGGCATGCTTGTGCTTAAGACTTGAATGTTTTAGGAAATAATGTCCACTGTCTTTGAAAAGAAAATTTTTAAGGATTCTGAGATTAATGATAAAGTAAACAAATGTATATTCATCCCTACACCTTGGGCTCCTAGTATTCCAGAAAAAAAATAGTAAGTGTTTCTTTTACCCTGCCATTTGCTCTGCTTCTAGGGGAGGTCTGGAAGATTTCCTTCACTTCACAGATGGGTGACCCAAGGTGGGAGGTCAAATGACTTGCTCAGAGGGAGACAGCATGTCAATACCCAATGAAGGATTAGACACCAGAGGTGTGGACTGAGCCCTTCACGGACATATCCATCACTGTAGAGGCATACTGCTTGAAACTACTTTTCCGAAAGATTCTCTTTGGAGGGAAACTTCTGGTCCCCAAAAATGAAACTTTGATTACCCAGCAACAGGACTCCTTGCCAGCTCTTTTTTGAAATAAATTATGAATCTAAAACATGCCCTCGGTTTCTCTAAATTGCCCTTTAATGTTCACCGGCAGAATGAATACAACACCTCCACAAATTAAGTCTTCCCAGAATTAGTTCAGAAGTGCGCTTTCCATTACTCTTGACTAGCAGCTCCCAGAGTTTCATAGGATATCAGAAGTTAATTCTTTTCAGAGTTGCTCCAGGCAAAAAAGCAGAGGATGATAATGTTTAGGTACTTTTCTCTCTCTTTTTTAGATAAATCCCAGGGCCTGAAGTCTGAAGAGGTCGTTAGTCAGCAGATGGTATTATACATTGGAAGCAGAAAGGCTATGGAGTCACTGGTGGCTGGGTTTAAAGCCTGGCTTGAGGCCTTTAATGCATTAGCAATGAGTGTTAATGTTCTCTGCTTTCTTCCATGACTAGGAAAAGCCATGGCCTTGACAAGCTCAACAAATAGAGTGTGGAAGTGAAGTCACACAGAAAGACTCAATGGTCCTACGTTTCTATAGCTACTATCCACATTAGCCACATTCTGTCACCTTGTCAACCACCACGGAATTACTAGTAGAATTGAGAGTGGTGGCAATCTAGCATCTTCCTACTTACTTTCAACACTTTCCATAATCATATCTAAGTCCTTAGAGCCAATCAGACTGCATTGCTGAACACCATGCAAAAGAAAACTTCTCAAATCTCCTTTGCCAACATTTCTATATCATGTTTATTTTGCTCACCTACGTAGTGAGGGACTGCACTGGGTGTTGTGTGGAAATTAAAGTGATTAACACACAAGGAAAGTGCTTATTTCAGCTGCACATGTACTAAAACTGTAATGCTACAGAGAAGATTCGGATGGCCCTGGGCGAGGATGACACCCAAGTTTGTGAAGCACTCCATACAGAAGGGAAAAAAAGACACAAAGGAGGACTTTGCAACCTCCTATGTGCATACACAGATTTAGTAGAAGGTTCTGTGATAAGGGCTGTAGGAGGGACTCAATTTGCTATCAGAAGAAAAGGCAAGGGAAGAAGGCCATTAGTAATCTGTTGAGAGATGGTTTATTTCAATGGTTATGTGTGTGGACGCTGGAGCCATCCTGCTTGGATTCAAAGGGTGGCTCTGCGACTTAATGGTCATTTGACCTTGACCAAGTCTCTCAGTCACTTTGTGTCTCAGGTTCCTCTTCTGTAAAATGGGGATAATAATAATGATTCCTGTTTCATAGGGCTTTTAAGAGGATCATGTGAATGAATACATATAAAGCTGGTGCTGTCGTATTAGATATTTCTTTCGAAAGCTGAATTGGAAGTTCTCACAGTGGTGGTAAAGTATCTGTCATGGAGGGCATGCCATGTGACAGATGCTAGCTTGGGCACTTTTATGTTCGTAATCTTATTTAATTGAAACTTCCCAGCAAATAGATATTATCACCCAGATTTTAAAAGCTATTGATCACAAGAGTTGAATACGTTGTCTGACATTTCATAGGTGGCCAGTGGCAAAGTGGAGATTCAAGATCATGACTGTCCAGCTCCCAAGTTCATGCTCCTTCTGTCCCTCAGCACTACCTTTGACCATTCCTCTGTATCCACATATAAAAAGAATTTCCTTTTTTTGAGTATATGCAGATTGGTTATCCAGCTGTTCTCCAGTCATAACTACTCCTTGAAGGAGGCTGCTGCCCGTTTTAAAGGTGGAATCGCAGTAATGAAGCATGGGGAGCAGCAGATGCCTTACCAGAAAATAATTAGCAAAATTCCTGAATTAGGGTGCCCCTCACACTGCTGCAGTGCAGAAAACAGTGAACTGATTGATGTTAGATTTTTTTATCTTGGTAAGAAGGATCAGGTCAGCTCCTTTACAGCATGTGGCTGAGCTGGGTCTCTACTGTGAATCAAAGAATAGAAAGCCAAACACAGGTCCATTTATTTGAGGTCATTCACTACCTTCTATAATAATGACATACATTTGCTGAGTGCTAACTGTGTGATATTCATTGTGCTAAGTGTTTTGCATAAAATGTCTTACGTTTCATATGGCCCAATGGTGCAAGCATGTTGTCGTTCCCATTTTATAAGTGCCCAAATCTAGACACGGAGCACTAAAGTAACCTGCCCAACCCTTCCTGGTATCCATGGAATGTCTCAGTGGTATTGGGATACAAATGTAGGAAATCTACTTTCTGAGATATAATCACTGCGTTATAGATTCTTACCCCTTTCACTCTTAATCAAAGCAAAAAAAAAAAAAAAAAACTGACTTGAAACAAGCAAATTGCTACACTTGACAATAGAAATATAAGCCAAATCTGAATTATTAGATTGCTAGTAATTCTTATTTGACTTTTAATTGGGTGCTTTAGCTGGGATGGGTGTACCTTTTCCTTTCCTTTAGTTGGATAATTGCAAGTGAAAATTTTGGATATTATCATTCATGTACAGAGAGAGCTAGAAGTCAGCAATTATACAAATCCCCTTAATCCTGTATGTATTTTACCTGCACTGTAAATCTCCTTCATTTTAAATCTGCCACTCGTTCTATAAAAAAATGTATAGACCAAGGAACCACAAAAAAGTTAAATAAAAATTTTTGCTTAATAATATATTGATTGTGCCTACATATCTTTACTTTTGCATATTCTATGTTGCCATTAAAAGATCCATTAAAAGCTGAATTCAAATAATTATTCACTGCTCACATTACTATGATAATCAATTGACTATTATGAAAATTATTGCCATCTTTAAGAATTGCTTTGCTAAGTGAAGTAATTAGAACTGATATTTTATTTTCTATTTCAGTTCCAAAAATTGATTTTATATGCTAATCAGAGTGTGAAAATTGGGACATAAATTTTATAAACAAAATGAATGGCTAGTCAGGCTTCCTACCTGACACTTTATATAGTACGTGGTGTTTTTCAAGGCATCTTCTCTTGAGAACACACTGCTGATTACTGTATCTGTCAGGACTAGGTAGGAGAAGTTTTTCATTTTATAGAGTCTCAAGTATCTGAAATTCCAAGAATTAAGAGGTGTGGGCCTTCAATCAGTACAGAGGGTGGAAAACCACACCTTTTGTCCATTAAAATAGTCATTATTTCTTAGAGTCCCAAGAGAAAAGCAGAGGAAAGACAGGTACCATTTACCAACTGTCTTGAGTGTGCCTGGTATTAAACTCCTGACATATATGTTTTTTCTGTTCCTCATAGTTATCTGGCTAGGTAGTTTACAAGGAAGCAGACTCAGACTAGGAATTTAATTTGTGATCACACACCCAGTAAGCGGCTAAGTTGGGAATTAATCCTGGTCTGCCGGTTCCCAAGGCCACACTTTTCCTTTCCTTTAACCAGGCCAAGTGCAGACAGCTGAAGTGAATACATCTCAGCACAAGGATCGAGCTTCATCATGATTTTGCCCTTTGGCACAAATGTCTTGGTAATGTTTCAAAAGAAAGTTAATGCCTTCACTTGGTTTTTATGTGATGATGAATTATAGAGGAAGATCCAGGAAACCACAGGTTGAAGATGCATTTGGAAGCAAAAACACAAAAAATATTTTCATATATATTACTGGAATTATGAAGTGAAATGAAAGGAAGAATAAATTTGGTAAAATAAAACAAGATGGTAGTCTCAATTCCAGCTCACCTAATAAGAAAATGGGAAATTCTGAATAAGTTCCCTATCTGGGTGTGAAACAGCTCATTTTTAAAATGAAGGGTTACGCCCTTTAGGTAAGAGTTTCTCTTTTTGCTATGCTGGTGACTGATAAAGTTTATTTCATCTCTAAAAGTGACAGGGTTCTGTTTGGCAGAGGTACATCCCTACTGGGTCTCACTGCCACAGGAAAAGAAGGGGCACTCATTAAATACTGTCACTCTGTTTTGCTCCCATGATCCCAGGTGTCTATTAGAGAGACATAAGTGACATTTTTATAATAAATACCAAACAATGAACATTGTCAGATCCTTTAGGGGCTTGGTCATAGATCAACAGACTTCCTATGGCCATAGCTAGAACTCAGGCCTCTTTCCGATTTGCTTTCTGATCCCCCACTCTTCTTCATTTTATCGTCATAAAGAACACAACTTACTAATATGCCAGTAGGGCAGACAATTTTAATTTTTCACATAGTATATGGACCCACACTCAGCATACCTGGGTTTAAATCCAGCTGCTGCTATTGTGTATCTGAACTTCTTGAACTTCCTCTAAACTTTTCTGGCCTTGGAGTCCTCATTGGTTTGAGATTTCGCATGTCCTTTATGCTCCAAATTCAGGACAACTTGAGATGCAGGCTTACAGAAACAGTTAAGTACCAAGCTGGGGTTCTGCATTAATGCTCTGCTAAATGTCTGTGCTATAGGGATGAGTTCTAATCAGACTGACATAGAAAGAATTTCCCTTCTTATAGGGTAAAATTCATACATTACCCCCAGTACTTTAGAATGGGGTTATATTTGGAGACAGGATCTTTAAAGAGCTAATAATGTTCAAATAGGGTGGGTAGGGTGGGCCCTAATCCAATATGACTGGTATCCTTGTAGAAGAAAAGATTAGAACATTACCAGAGAGAGAGAAGTGGATGCACAGAAAGACGACCACGTGAACACACAGCAAGAAGGTGGCCATCTGCAGCCGAGGAGAGGGGTTGCAGAAGAAGCCAATCTTGCCTACATGTTGATCTCAACCTTCTAGCTTTCAGAATTGTAAGAAAATGAATTCCTGTTCTTTAAGCCACTCATTCTGTGGTACTTTGTTATGGCAGCCCTAGGAAACAAATATGCTCATTATACCAATAATCAACTTCCTTGGATAGAATGGACCATTCTTAGGATGAATTTCATGCTGTAGCAGGGAATGCATATGTTTAAACAATTTTGCCCCCAAAGTTAACAAACACTATATAATATGGGCTATACTCGGATATCTAAATATTTTATTCCCTCAAGTACAAACATTTGAATCAAATATTCAAAAAGTCGAGATTTTAATATTAGCAAGTAATAGATTCTTGGAATATTTAAAGAGCATGATTGAAGGATAAGCTGAATTATATGGGCTTATTGCATTTTTTGTTTGTTGAAATCAAATATTTGAATTTAATAATTTGGTTAAGAAAAAATATAGCAAGTTACCATCACAGACATTTGGTTTTTAATGCTGTGAGGCAGTGGAGTGAAATTCTATCTATAGAGTAATGGCAACATGCTATTCTCCAAGGCTCCCAACAAATGTTCAAAGACGCAGAGTTCCTATACCAGTTCTAAATGCACACGAATGATTCTGTCATTGCATTCTAACTTCTTAGTAACAGAATGTAGTAAGTAAGCATTCAGAGCCTAAGGTCTTTACTCACATACTAGGAAACGGAATCATGCACCCCCATCTTATAGCACAGCCTTCATTCTGAAAGATTAAATCCTATTGCACCACCATTAATCAATTCTTCTCATAGCATTCCAGCAAAAATAATACAATGAGTATCAGGTTCTTTTTTGGTACATAAGAAGACACGCATAGCTGATTTGCTAAGGCAGGAAGCCTGTTATATGGTGTCAAGACTAAAACTACCAAGTAATTTGTGTTTTAGTCCGAAAAGATTTATTTTTTCTTTCCAAGAGAATGTGCTATGACATATATGCTTTCTTTAAAATACAAGGCCATGGCCAGGCATGGTGGCTGATGCCTGTAATCGTAGCACTTTGGGAGGTCGAGGCAGGCAGATCACTTGATGTCAGGAGTTCGAGACCAGCCTGGGCAACATGGTGAAACCCTATCTTTAAAAAAAATATACAAAAATTAGCTGGGCATTTAGGTGCTCACCTATAATCCTAGGTACTCAGGAGACTGAGGAAGGAGAATTGCTTGAACCTGGGAGGTGGAGGCTGCAGTGAGCCAAGATCGTACCACTGAACTCCAGCCTACATGACAGAGTAAGACTCCATCTCAAAAAAATAAATAAATAAAAATAAAATACAAGGTCACTTTCCCATTTCTATGATCCTGCCTTATGATCAGTTACATGCAGGGAAAAATTAAAGAAATTTCAACAGAATTAATATAATCTGAATTATTTTGAATTTACCAATTTTCCTTGTTTCTCTCTCCAATAGAGAGAGAACATTTCTTATGTCTCTCAGCAATAGAGAGAAATGAGAAATTGTGTACATTTTAAAAAATGAGTGTGTCAGAAGAAAGAATCTCCTAGAAATAATGAGAAGTTTATGGAATTTTTTCTCTTTTGATCTTTAAAAAGAACACAAGGCTAAGTCACTGGGATAAAAAAAATTCTATGAAACAGGTCCTCTGGCCTGTGAATCCATGGCCGCAGGCTATTTTTAACAAAGCATATAAACTGTATAGGTTGCTTTGGTCTTTGAAGGTCTTTCAAGGATGAAATAATTCCATGACTTTTGACATTTGAGAATCTTTATGGGTGTGAAAGGGAACTAATTGAACAAGTGGGCTACGCTGCCAGGAACAGAGATGGAGTAGCCATATTTTAACCAAGCAAAGTAATATGCTCAGTGGCAGCCATTAATTTATTTCTGCCAAGACAGATGGCCTTCTCCTTGATACCAATGGGGAAAAAATAATTAAGAAAATCTAGAGCCAGAATGGAAAAGATAGGCTGTCTTTTGACAAGGTGATTCTTCAGTTTGCAATTAACAACTGATAAAGTACTACGCATGTTAACTTTGGGGAAGAAAAACTAGTCATTTGAAATACTAATCTCACTTTCTTTTCAAGCTACCTTTCACTGGTATCTGCCCTTTCTGTCCCATCCTGCAAGTAGGCCATACATTTTATAGAAAACAATTTAAAAGAATGTCAGTAGATATCAGCTATAATTCTAGAAACTTCTGTGTGGTCTTTGGTTTTATGTATATGGTTTCAGAAGCAAATCCAGTGGGCATTGCTAACAGTCACATGGTTTAGCTTCTGGGTGTTAGAAAGCAAACCTCCACTCCTGTGCCCTACAGATACTCTCTTCACTGGAATTCTCAAAATATATGATCCCTGGCCAGCAAATTATTATGTTTTTAAAATTATACTAGCTGCCATACATATCAAGGACGGCTTTTCACAGGGCAAAAGGGAATCATTTAAGAATTCCATCAGATCACAGAAGTAGCAAGTTATTCACACCTACCTTGAGTTGACTGGCAATTTTTTTGTAGCTTGGAGGTAACTGGCTTTTTGTTGAAATTGAGGATAATAAATTCTAGCTCTCATTATAGTAATGAAAAGCAGCTCTTGGTCTCTTCATCTTGAAGAATGTGCAGAGAACTAATTTCCCCTCAGAAGTCCTTTGCTCTGGCCAGACTAAGTTTTACCAAAAGAACACATGGTATTTCAAACATTGGAAGACTTACCCTTCTTTTCTTCCTCCCGTCTTTTCATTACACAAATATTTATTAAGACTTCATTTTGCCTTAAGTTGGATCCTCTGTAATTGCCATAATATTCTATTATTTTGACTTACAACAATGGCTCTGGATACCCCTTGACAACGCATAAGAAAGAGGATACACGACCTATCTGTAAAGATCTTATAAACAAGTTGACGAGCCAAGAGTGAGGTAATGGATGACCTATAACAAGAATCCTTGGTGAACCTAACTTGAGCGGCATTAAATAATAAAGATAATAAGAGTTCAGAGATGGCAAAAATCCCTACTACAAAAGTAAGCAGTGATTTCTTTTTGAATGAAGAGATGAATATAGATCTTAAAAATACATTTGGAAAACACGACATTCTATCACAGAAGCATTCCGTTCCTCATGCTTATTGCACCTGTGTTTTCTTCCTTATCTCAGCAGCCAGCGGACATCCTCAGAAGTAATATTGTTTCCACACTTCTCATGCAACATTGTGAAAATGGTTTTACTTAGGTACCATTCTAGTCACTTGCTTCTTACAAACCACTCTAGCTGTTCATACATCTTTTCAATCAGATTATAATATTTACCTATGACCTTGTTTTAACCATTGTCAATTCAATTAATTCCATTTACCTATGAATGAAATCACTAAGACCATTAGATCAAATGGATTCCGTGTTATCTTCTACAACCACATTCTTTTACCCCATGGAAAAAAAAAACACTTATTAGAGTATATATACAGCTATGAAGATGTCAGAATATAGAAACGTAAAAATGACCAACTGGGCCAGACCCAGCACCTATCTCTGACTTGTCATTCTGGAAGTGAGCAGATTTTTTCTGTACCCACACACCTGAAGGTCATGACTAATTATCCTCACTAACAAGAACTCCTTCAGGCAGTGCTTCTAAAGGGGATAAGGTGGAGTGGGCTCTCTTTCTTAGAGGAATATAGTGATGCTCCATTGGGAAGAGAAATACGTAATTCAAAGAAACCCTTCAGGTAATTTTGATATTTTATTCAATCCATCCTCAGGTCCACACTACTGAAAATTATTACTGTATTGTACATATTTCTTCTTGATATCAAGCTCAGTGAGTACCAAACTAACTTCTCTTATCTATTATCAATCTGTTATCTGAGAATGCATCGAGATAATTCAAAGTTATCCATATTTCACAATACTGGTGTTCAAATGTCCTCCCATATTTGCCAACTGTTAAGTAAAGTAACACAGCACCAACCACACGTAACCACTCTAGATTTTTTTTTTTTTTTTTTACCAGTATCTCTCCACCCACACTGTAAACTCCTATCTTTCCTGTCTTTACATTTCCAGCACCTGGGACACAGCCTGGACTTTAAAGTTGTATAGAACCACATTAAATTGCCATTTTTTGCCACTTAACCGTGGTTGCACAGTAGCAATTTCATAAGGTTCAACCTAATAATTGTAAGCCATAACTAATGAATAGAAGAATTTTTAAAAGGATCTAAACATTCTTTAGGGCTTCAGGGAAAGGAAATGGGGGAGGGAAGGAAACTAAGATTTCCTGAGATTTTGATGCAGTAGGTCTGGGGTGGGACCCAGGAAGCAACATTTTAACTAGTATCGCAGATGATCTTATGCAGATGCCCCATGGACCATGTTGTGACAAATGATGCCTTTAGGGACACAAAGGGAGTAGAATAAGCTTCTGCTCAGTTAGAAGGCAGCAGGAGACAAGGTTACTCCCAACTCCTCCTTTTCATGCAAATCATCTTCATCCCATCCAGAGTAAGCTGTGTGAGCCAGAGTCAGAGAGCCCTGGGCAGTTTGCATGGCTGTCCTTATCAGGTCTTACACTAGTATCCTTTTTGTCCAGAGGTATTTTGTTCTTTGGAAAGTCCCTAGCAGCTTTGTGCCTACCACTCAACAATACCCCCTTCAGCCACCATCTGTACTGTGTATATGCAAGGTGGAATCATTCAGCTCTTGCATTCCCAAGTATTCCTCGTTTAGGAAAAGTGTTCTCTAATGTGCTCAGAGACAAAAGCACCCAGAGGTCACTGTGTTCTTTGTTCAAGTGGCTGCAATGTCTGAAAACACAAGGGACTTCTTGACAGATTTCACAGTGTTGTGATTAATTAGTGCCCATACTTGACAGGCTAGGAGATCACCAGAATGGTCCCTGCAGGATGGTGCAACATCTCTCCATGTCAGAGCAGTGAGGGACAGGTGGATGATGATTTCCACAACTAGATGGGAGGTAGTGTAGAGTGGGCTGCAGGCTCATCAGATCTCAACTCACTTGATCCCACCTTCAAAGGTATACTAAAGGTGAAGGCTTATTCATTGAAAATCAGCAACACAAATCCTCCAAGGCAATGCATCACAGATTGTGTGATGCACTGAAGGACATGCTGTGTTAATGACTGCATTTGTTACAATTTGCACAGTGCATCCTGCTAGGCCGTGCTCATAAGGGACAGCATATTAAACTTATCATGTTATGTCACTGAACATATCATGCAATGAGATGAAGTATCAGCACCCTATTCATTGCGTATGTTTCCGAGGGTTTCCAGATTAATAGCTATCTTGAAGACTATAAAAAAATCATAGGTTTAATGTACACATATACATGAAAGTGAGAAACATGTTAGTAGCAAAAAATGACAAATACATTGCCTACAAAAAGAAACACATGTATCTACACACGTTTAAAAAAAAGGATAAGAAAACCTGTGCTTAGAGCAGAGGATTATCACAGAGGCCAATAGTATAAGGAAAATGTAAAAGGGCAAAAAAAAAAAAAAAAAAAATTCTAGTCCTTGAAAAATTTTATTGTTTATGTCTAAAACTGAGATGGCACTATCAAAATCTGAATTTCATCCATCCATGCATCCATCCATTCATTCAACCATCCATCCATTTACCCACCCAATAAATATTGATTGAATGCAAACTATGTCCAGATACTGCGACAGACAGGATGTAATCATATATAAATGACATCCTAAGTTCTCTGAACTCACGGAGTTTAAATTCTACTGTGGGAGTCAGACCCAAACATACAAGTTTAAATCTGAATTCATGTAGCCGCAAGCAGTGGTCTAAATGCTGAATAAGCTTGGGAGTTGGAAGGATGTGATTTGTAGCTTTTGCCATAGTGTAAGTGCACCCACCCTGGACAATTTCAGTCTAACAATGTGATGTCACTGGATGAGGAGTTGGAAAGAGATGTGTACAGTTAACTCTCTGGAGCAGTCTGAGTCAGCCCCAGCTCACCCTTGGACGTGACGTGAAGAAGCAAAGTTGGGTAAGGGGCCAGAGACTGCAGGGAATGGTGGGTCTTTTAGGCAAGTGTCAGTCATTCTTTGATTAGTGACATTTGAACAGAGACCTGAATAAAGAGAAAAGGAGTAATAAAAATGTGGGCCAGTCGCAGTGACTCATGCCTGTAAACCCGGCACTTTGGGAGGCCGAGGTGGGTGGATTGCTTGAGGTCAGGAGTTTGAGACAAGCCTGGCCAACATGGTGAAACCCTTGTCTCTACTAAAAATACAAAAATTAGCTAGGCAGTGGTGGCATGTGCCTGTAATCCCAGCTACTTGGGAGGCTGAGGCAGGAGAATCGCTTGAACCTGGGAGGCAGAAGCTGCACTGAGCTGAGATTGCGCCACTGCACTCCAGCCTCAGCGAGAAAGTGAAACTTCATTTCCAAAAAAAAAAGGAATAATAAAAATGTGAAGCAGGGAGTTGAGGATTGGGTGGGGGGAGAACAGTGAGCACAAAGGCAGCACCGAGCACAGAGGAAGCACTGCACTGCACTGCAGCAAAGGTACTGCCTGCAAAAGTGAAAACAGGAATGACCAGTTAGGGGTGGTTTGCATTCATCTAGGCAAGAAGTGCAAGCGGCTTGATGCAGAGTGGTAAAAGTAGAAGTGATGTGGAATGCTTAGATTTGGGATACATTTGTGAGGTAGACTTACTTGAAGTCACCGATGGGTTGGATGTGAAGAGGGTAATTGAGGCGTCAAAGGCAATCTGAGAAAGACTCTTAGTTAGCTTTTGCTGATAATACATACCACCATTAGATGCAATGGGGAAGACCAAAGCAAAACTTTGTGTAGATTAAAATCAAAAGCTCTGTTTGGGTCATTTTAGGTTAGAATTATTGACAGACATGTGGAGATGTCAAGCAGGTAGCAGGATATACAAAAGTCTAAAGGTCAGAGGAAGTCAGGGATGAAGATATATGAAGATATGAATTTGGAAGTCATCCAACTATCGATGATGTTAGTGACTACGCCATTGGTGCGTCATTTGAGGACCAATGCCTTAGAGAATAATGGCAGAGATTCAGCCTTTAAGGGACCCCTGGGGAGGAGGCAACCTTTTATAGAAAGAGGTGTGAATCATTGCCCCAAAATATCTCCTGTTAAGCTCTCCCTGTCTCAGAAGCTACAGCCTTTAAAACATACTCCATTTTCACAGCCTGGGAAGTGAGGAGCGCCTCTGCCCGGCCGCCCCATTGTCTGGGAAGAGAGGAACGCCTCTGCCCGGCCACCACACTGTCTGGGAAGTGAGGAGCGCCTTTGCCAGGCTGCTGCTGTGCAACCCTCCAAGTGTGAAGTGACAGCCTTGTGTGTGATCTTTCCGCCTGCCCCAAGTTTGCATTTTCGACATTAAAGTTTACTTTTAAATTAAAAAAAGCAAAGATACTCCATTTTCATCATAGTCCTGTTAAAATCCATATTAATACTTACTAACAAACTAATAGAGATTTCCCACCTGTCAACCTGACTAGAGAACTGGGTGTGTGATGTTCAGAATGTGGAGCAATGGTTCTCAACCCTCGCTACACATTATAATCACCAAGTAGATTTGAAAAATGCTGATACCTGAGACCCATCCCAGTGATTCTAGTTTAATTGTTGTGCAGTGGCAAAAGGCATGGATTTCTTTTAAGGTGTAAACTGGACAAGGGACAGGAAAGGTGGTGATGGAACCAAAGAGTTGAAGGTCTCAATAATGTTGAGGATACTTGCCAAGTCATCTAGTAAGAAAGGAGTTGTGATCTGCATGTGGGGTGATTTCATTGTGACTTTGAAGGTGGTTCAAGATGTAATATGGGAGTGGAGACAGAGTAGAGCAAAAGATCAATGTGGATAAAGGAAGTATAGTTACTGAAGGCCAGGGTGTTGGGAAATTCCTAGGAGGTTTGGGGTGCGAGCTATGATAGCAGGAGCAGAGATGGAAGATGACTGAGCCAAAGAACCAGGAGTCAAAGACTTCAGTGACTGAGGAGACAAGAAGAACAATTATTTGAGGACAGCAAGAAGCAGCAGCAGGAAGTGTTTATGCAGGACTGAACCTGAAAGTTTCATATCCAATCAATGAGAGACTTCTGGTAGGTTTCCCTATAAATTATATTCTAAATCTGACAATTTCTCATCACTTCCACCACTCCACCCCACTCTAAGCAACGTTTGCCTCTTACCCATCCATGGAGAAGGAATAAAATGGCCCAAATATGGCAGTAGAAAGCAGGGACAATACCAACTGCAAATCCAAGCCATGCATTTGCAGGAATCCAAAGAAGTGGGCAAGAACACATCTATTTGAAAAGGCTGCAGGGATGCAAAATCTTCAGAATGGGGTCTCTATCCAGCGAAAGCTATTAAGTGGTATATTCCGAGAAGAGGAGAGATTGATGATGACAGACTGTGAATTTGAAAGGATTTTCAGAGGATGAGATGGGGTGAGAAATTGGGCCACATACGAGTTTGCTGAGATGTGTGAGATTAAGAGATTTGGGTATTAATGGAGTTCCAGGGCTGCTTAAATTTCTAGTGTTAGCTAAGGCAAAACATGTTAGAAAAGATGTGATTTGTCTCATAGCCTCTTAGAGAACAGTCCTAGGGTGATGGTCTGAAATATTCTAACTAGCCATATGGTAGCTTCCAGGGCTGCGGGCCCCTCACAGAGCATGTGTTTGCAAAGTGGACTATGCAAGGAGCACTTTCGTGCTACGATCATCAGACTGGGCTACAGCCCTCATGAAACACAAGGATGAGAACTTGTGAATGAATGTGTGTAATCAAGCTCCATCCACGGATAGTGATGCGACAGGAGGGTCACTTTCCAGTAGAGTGGGAATCATCCTGGTGTGCATTGCCGAGTAACACATCCAGTTAATGACACTCGGCTACAGCTTGCTCCCCAGAAGACTTGAGTCATTTTAACAAATAGAAGACTGGGTGAATTTCTGTGAGCTCTGACAGGTACAAACTGTTTCCTTAGGCTCGTTGAGGACTGAGTGTTGCAGTTGCCTCATCACTGTCGTGGGCCCTGCCCTGAAAATGAACATGCTTGTTGAACTAAACATTGACTGCCACATGTGAAATATAAAACAATCTTACTCCCTGATTTGTGAAATTATTTATGCTAAAATTTCTACAAAGCTATATACATAGAGATAAGGCTGGAAGGAAATACTCCTAAACGTAGTAATGTTATGGATAATGTATTTTTTTCTCTTTATTCTTTTTGGTGCTTTTCTCAGCTTTCTACTATAAGGTCGTAAAACTTTGAAAATTGTGAGGGAGAGTTAATTATAAAGTACAAATACTCAACCAGGCATGGTGGCTCACATCTGTAATCCCAGCAGGTTGGGAGGCCAAGGTGGGCGGATCACCTGAGGTTGGAAGTTCGAGATCAGCGTGACCCACATGGAGAAACCCCATCTCTACTAAGAGTACAAAATTAGCTGGGCAAGGTAGCGCATGCCTGTCATCCCAGCTACTCGGGAGGCTGAGGCAGGAGAATTACTTGAACCCAGGAGGCAGAGGTTTGGGTGAGCCAAGATTATGCCATCGCATTCCAGCCTGGGTAACATGAGTGAAACTCCATCTCAAAAAATAAAATAAAATAATAAAATAATAAAGCATAAATATTCTACAATGGCATTCAAAAGGAAATCTGGACTGTCATACGCCATCCATGTTGTTTGGCTGCTGTCCTCTCCCTCCCCGTCCCCGTTTCATTCTGGCCTCCCCTCTGACCTGTATGTTTATTAGGCCCCTCTGGGAGAATTTACCAATTCTTAACAGGTGCCTTTCCCTGAGAATTGCTTTCTGACCTACAAGGCTGGGCCCACAGCACCCACGTGTCATGGCACAGCTGTGCCTTCTGACCAAATCAGCTAAACCAGAAGACAGAGTCCTTCTTTTGGCAATTTTAATTTATCACAGAGATTATAATTGGGTTTAAAATACGTGCTTGAACCAAAGTGACAAACCTTGAGCTCTGTGGCCGCTACCTTCTGCGATGGGGCAGGAGACACAGAAAACTGTCTTGCAGAAGGGACGGGATGAAATTTAGCAGGCAGAGAAAGAAGGGATGTGGAACAGGGACAGCATTCTACCTATGAGTCTAAAACCTATTCCTTGTTTTCAGACTTCTCAGAGATGTGCCATTACCCCAACATGCTTGCAGCACTTGCTGAGTGTCTGCCGCTCAAGTTAGCGCCCCACACTTTAAACTAGAAAGTTCCTATCTCTCATCCCTTCTCTCCCTGCTTCCACTGCTGAATTGAAAATTTAAAAATTCAGTAATGAAGTAAAAATTCATTCAAGTTTCAAACAAGCGACCTTCAGAATATAATCACTTAATAAGCAGGGAGCGATTCAGTACATCTGTGTGTGTAGTTTTATTTGGGGAGTTGAGTTTAGAAATCATTCCAATAGGCCGGGCGTGGTGGCTTATGCCTGTAATCCCAGCACTTTGGGAGGCCGAGACGGGCAGATCACGAGGTCAGGAGATCGAGACCATCCTGGCTAACACGGTGAAACCCTGTCTCTACTAAAAATACAAAAAATTAGCCGGGCCTGGTGGCGAGTGCCTATAGTCCCAGCTACTTGGGAGACTGAGGCAGGAGAATGGCATGAACCTGGGAGGTGGAGTTCGCAGTGAGCCGAGATCCGCCACTGCACTCCGGACTGGGAGAGACAGTGAGACTCCATCTCAAAAAAAAAAAAAAAGAAAGAAATCATTCCAATATTATATATCTCTATGCATTTGTTTTATTCATGTATCTACTATGACAAAAACACAAAAAACTGCATTTTTGGGGTGGGAGTAATTTTTGGAAATTATGAATAACGAAGTTACAACCCAACTACAGGCAACATTACCATGTTTTCACATCCCCAAAGGCCCTACTCCCAACACTGTGGCCACTATTAACCCACACATCATACTACAATTTATAAGCTATTGATCACGAGAAATGCAGGCCCAAAAAGTGGCTCAAAGCAAAAAATAATAATAATAATAATAATAAATCTTTTTCTCCTGACTCCCCCCTTCTCCATGCTATAAAATACAATGCAGACAACATTTTCCTGCTGATGGTTAATAAGTGAAGGACAATTCAATATCCAGTAAAGGTGATTTATCTTATCAAGACTGTGACCTGCTGCCCAGCTGGGAAGGATTTACAAGGAATAAGAAGACACATGACAAAGAAAAGCTGAAGTTTAGAAAATTCCCAAAGACATAAAGCAAATAAGGAAAATAAGTAAATACCAAAATATTTCTTCTTAGAGGTCTTCCAGTACTGGTGTGTTCTCTCTTATGCTGAGTAATATAAAATATGTCCTTCCAAATATAACTCTCAAGCACTTTTTTTCCCAAAAGCAGTTTATTTTGAGTACACAACCCTCTCTACCTCACACTCCTTAACAATCTAAAAATGCTGTGTCAAATCTTTTCACTGTTTTTTCTTTATCCACAAAAGGGGATATTTTGATCATTTTAGGCAGTAAATTCAAGTTCTATATTCCCCATTCTGTAGCATTTGGCTTAGGGGAATCATCATGTTGTTTCCCTAGAAGACAGAACATAAGGTGAGTGAATTTGCTTTTTCCAGCCACTACTCTGGCTGCCCTAGGTAGAAGAGAGTTTCCAGTTAACGGGAGGAAAACTGCACATTAGAAAAGCCTGCCACAGTGGACCTGACTTCTGCTCTGCACAGCAGCACATACCTGATTGACACTCAGCCTCCCCTTCTCCCACCTACCTGACCTCCTTGTGTTCCTGGATGAAGCGGTAAGAGTGCCGTCTTCCTTGAATTCCCCCAGTGCTGTCTTCCTCAACGGCACTTGATAAAGTGGAGAAATGAATATTCTGCTTCCTAATGAGAATACACAGTTTTAAAACATCTTCTCCTTCCCTAGCACTGCACGTTGGTGCCATTAGCTTGTCACGCTTGTTTTTTGTTTGTTCATTTATCATGGAAACTCATTTCTTCCACTTTGAAACCATTAGGTTCACATGTTTGACATGTTTACAGATCCTCTTGGCAGAACCTCTTGGAAAACACAAAGAAATAACTCCAGAGTAGCCCATTGGCTTTACGTCTTAAATATCTCTTCAGACAGTTCACTTCCTTGCAATGCCTCCATGCTATTGTACCCTCAACTCTTGCCTGGTCTATAGAACTACCCTCTTCTCTGAATTCTGTGCTTCCAGCTGGCCTATCTCTTACTTACTCTCAGCAACCAGGGTAAGTGTAATTATATTTTTAAATTTTAAAATAATTTTAGACTCACAAGAAGTTGTCAAATTATGCCAGAGATTTCCCTGTACCTTTCACATAGATTTCTCAATGATAACCTACACAACCACAGGCATAACATTCAGGAAATGGATATTAGTCCAATCGTATCAACTAAACTCAGAGTGATCCTACAAAAATGCAAACCTGGCTGGGAGTGGTGCTTCATGCCTATGATTCCAGCACTTTGGGAGCCTGAGGTGGGAGGATCACCTGAGCCCAGGAGTTTGAGATCAGCCTGGGCAACACAGTAAGACCCCATCTCTACAAGAAAGCTTAAAAATTAGCTGGGTGTGGTGGCACACACCTGTAGTCCTAGTTACTCAGGAAACTGAGGTGGGAGGATCACTTGAACCCAGGATTTTGAGGTTAAAGTAAACTATGATTGTACCATCACACTCCAGCCTGGGCAACAAAGAAAGACCCTGTCTATAATAAAGAAATGAAAATATATAAATAAATAGATATGGAAACCTGACCATACCACCCCTCCTCTACTTTGCTAAAATGTATTACAGCTTCCCGTCACTCTTAGAATAAGGACCAAAATCCTTAATCTGATCCACAAATAGTCTGACCAGCACTTTGGTTTGGCCAAGACAGTTTTGATTCTCACCTGCTGTGCCAATGAATGATCCCATTTCACACGTCAGCACCCTCAAAATTGTGGTAGTTTGGATAATAAATTATGACCATCCCACAGTGAGCTCTGGATGGTCTGGTCCTGCCTACACGGACCTGTGGCTTTTGTTTTACACCTGTCCCCTTCTTGCTCTGAGCCCCTGTGACATAGACCCCCTTTTAGTCCTCAGGATGGGAGGAGGATGCACAAAAGCCACAGGACTTTGCCCATGTTGTCTCTGCTTGGAGAGAATACTATTCCTTCCACCTTCCCTCTTCACACCCTCTCCCTCCCTCTCCTTCCCCCTTCACCTGCTCAGCTCCTACTTGTCCTAGCTCAGAGAAATCTTTCACAGACTAGATCACATCTCTCTATTAAATGCCCTCATACACCCTGAGCCACATCTTTGAATTGCTTATTACAGTTGTAATTTGACATCTGTATCTATACACGAAGCGTGAGCTAAAAGAAGGTAAGGGGGAGTATTTGTGTTTGTAGAACATCACATCCCCAGAGCCAGCATGAAGCTGGTGGACAATTACTTCATAGTTATCGACTGAATGGATGACAGCTTAGTTGATGCGTTCATAAACAACACAAGCAAGTTGGTTAATAGCTTCAGGAAAAAGGAAAAAATAAATAAAAACCACTCACAGGGCCTTCTCTGCAGACTGGTACCCCTATGGCCCATTTAATGATTTAAAAGTCAGGCTTTGGAATAAGACAGGCCCAAGTGTGAAACTTGGTACCTGTAAACTGAGGAAATTTTTGCCAGTAATATAACTTCTTTGAGCCTTAATTTTTTTCATCTCTAAATCGTAGTGGTAGGAGTAATGGTAATAGTGTTAATAATAATAAAGTCATCTACTCTATAGATGTCTTATGAGGGTTGAATGAGAAAGTGTACTGTGCTTAACACACACATCATTAGGTAAGTGTTAGCTCTTATTACTATTTGGCTAAAAGTGTCTCAAAGACATCATTTCCTCTGTGTCTAAGATGATTTCCTTGTTTCCTAAAAGACATACAAGGAGGAGGCAATGCTCTTCACTTGGCATGGCTCCCTCTTCACCTGTGCCCCCATCCCAGGACTTCCCCATCCTCCTGTGCTATCCTCCTTGCAGCAATCCAGGCCAAACCTGGGTGTCTGCCAGACCCACTCCTCTCTCATGCCACACATTGCATCTCAGGAAAGCATGTCTGCTTTCTCTTCAAAATATATTCAGTATCTCACCACTCCCCATCACCCCACAACCACTACCTCCATCTGCCAGGTGATTGCAACAGCTTCCAAGTGGGCCTCTCTTATCTAGCCTTTGTCCTTCAGAATATCCTCAACAGGGCAGCCAAAATGATGCTGTTAAAATGTAAAGCCCATCATGCCATTCCTTTCCTCAAGCCCCTCCAAGGTTTTCCATTTTCTATGAAAAAAAAAAATGCAACTGGCCTCTGGAGGGATGACAGGACCTGCAACCTGCCTCCTGTCTTGGATCGCCTATAGCTCATCACTTCTCTCCTTCAGGTGTTCCCTCAAGGGAGACCCTCTCATCACCACCCATTTAAAACCTAAATAACCAACAAACTTCACACTCTGTATCCTCCTCCCTGTTTTATTTCTCTGTAGCATTCATCACCTTCTATACATTTTTGTTATTTTCTTGATAGCCCTTCTATTAAGACTAGAATGGAAGCCCCATGAGGACAGAGATTTTGTCTGTTTTCTCCTTGCTGTTCCTCTAGCATCTGACACTGTGCCTGACATGCAGAAGGTGCTCAATAAATATATCTTGAATGAATACACAAAAGAATAAATGAATGTACAAATGCAGGAGGCATCAATGCTCTCAGAGCAGGATCTGTCCTACACATACCATTTGGGATATGTTATGAGGCATAGACAAGAGGTCTGAAGGCCTGTCTAGAGTGTGTTGGGTAGAGCCACAGAAAGAGGAGAAAGAATTAGCTGGGGTAGGCTATCTCTTAGACTCCTGAAGGCTACACAGACTTGGCCCTGACATTGGACTTGCTGAGTGGCTGAGTGTAGTCGAGGCATGGGGATGGGTGCACTGAGGGCTGAGCATGTACAAGAGAGCATGTCTTCACATTCAGAGAATGCTCTGACCAGGTGGGCCTGCCAGACAGAGATTTATATGGACTGCTGAAAACTCATGGAGATGTCTGCTAGAGAAGACTCAGGACAGAAATCCCACTGGCCTGAGGGCTAACATGAGGCAGTTTTAGTACTAGCCAAGCTCATTTCCTATTGTCAATTTGAATGAAATTTCCAGAACATGTACTGAGAAATTGGCTCACGATACATTGTCCAGATGTTGGCAAAATAAAAGCCAGAAAGGAATATTTAAAGTCAGCTGTTTCTCTTGTGACTCCACAGCTCTTTTGCCAAACATGCAAGCTTGTCTTGTTAGAAGCTGAAGCCTGAGCCAAGGTCTTGGGTGGACAGGACTTGAAGGAATCTTTGGGCCATATTCAAACAATCTTGGACTGAGTAGTGGACACTAAATTCTCCATTAGAATACAGCTATTCACAAACTCAAGAGAAGTGAACTGAGAAGCAAAAACTCAGAGCATTAGTATTGGAACCTTGTAAAATCAGCCTGCAAATCTGAGCAATGAACCACGTTAATGTCACCAAAAGGCATGAAGCACATATGGGAGGAAGTAATGGGATTATCACCTACTCTCTGAGGCAGAAGGCATTTTGGAGTCTTTAAGACTAGAAGATACCTTAGAGACCCTCTGCTCCCAGTTTCCCATATCCATCTCTACCCTCTATGAAAGTTGGTCAGAGAGGATAACATCAGGGCATTTGCTGAATATTGAAGTCACATCAACCTGACTTCTCCTCAATTTGATATGAACAGGAGACAGGGAAATACTGGATAGAGGAGGATGGTTCCCCAGCAAAAACCCCACCCTCAAGCATGGGGACCCACGGTCCTAAGTGGGAACAGGCATTTCTGTTTTGTACCCAAAAGTTGCCTTTTGGCCTGACATACACGCCTATCCTGTCACATAAACCCCAAACCCCAGGCTCCAGAAGCAGATGAGTAGGCAAAAAAAGCAGAACAGTGGAATGATGCAGCAAAGAAAAAGAGGAACGTCTGAACAATGAGAGGTTCAGCTGGGGGTAGTCAGGGAGGAGTTCAGCCACTGGACAGTGACACTCCAGGGGAAGATCATCTTCCCTCTCCATCCCCACTTCCAGCTCGCCATCAATCCCACTAAGAGCTACCTCCACCACTCAATAAAATCCCCCATCCATCCTTCAAGACCTGCTTCTTCCAGGATGCTGGACAAGAGCTCAGGATACAGAAAGCTGTCACACTGGCCCTCTATCCTTGCAAAAAGTGAATGGCAGGGCTAAAAGGACACAGTGTAACACATGGCCACTTGGACTCCTGCACCGGTCTGTCTGCATGTTCTCCCCCATCCCCCAGGGGTTTGGGCAGTGAGGTGACAGAATAGGAAAGCCACAACCCTGTCACACATCTCCCATTTCAAATTCTTATTCCCTATATGCATTATATAATACTTAACTTAAGCTTCTTCTTTAGAGACAAACTTCCTTTCCTATCTCTGGTAGATTAGTTATCTTTTTCCTTTTTCTTTCCCTTTTCTCTCTCCTTTTTTGTTTTGTTTTGTTTCGTTTTGTTTTGTTCGAGACAGGGTCTCTCTATGTTGCCCAGGCTGGACTTGAACTCCTGGGCTCTAGCAATCCTCCCACCTCAGCCTCCCAGTAGATGGGGCAACAGGTGTGCACCACAATGCCTGGCTCAGTTCTGTGTTTGATTCTTGCCTACAGGGCCCCCTGTTATCATTACACATCATGTTTGGTTAAGGAACAAAATCCCCATCAGGCTTGGCCTGGGGAATTCTTAGGAGTTGGTCTAACACATCACCCAATAGATAAGAAGGTTCTAAAGAAGGGAATTAAATTTTCTAACATCAACCAACTTATTAATGATGGAAGCAATTTCACAGCTCAAACCTTCTGATTCTTAACAGAATACCTCTACCAAAATTATGAGGATAGGTAAAATATATTTACTTCTATTTTTTAGTTTGTGCACAAGACTATATATAACTTCTAACACCTTAAGACATTATAGTTATACAGGAAACATCCTAAAATCTTAGAAAACAATGCTTGGTCAATAGAGCACCAATGCATATAAGACACCCAAAAAGACATTCTGAAGAGGATACTAAAATTACCAGAATCATTTACTAGATATATTCTGAGTTTCTATATGATGTCATCATCTTAGTTGAAAAATAAAAAAATTCCAAGTGATTAACATGGTGTGGAATAAAATATTTACACTTTTAACATTTGTCTTTAAAATATTCATTTGTGGCCTTCACATAGAATCAAAAATAGAAATTTAATAGTTCATCGACCTTTACAACTTCTAAAATTGTGGATAAGAGAATACAGATATTTTATCCAAATGAAATCATAATCTTTTCATAGCTTAGGTTTTCTCTGGCTTGGTTTGGTAAGCGCCTGTTACTTTACACGAGTGACTGTAAGTCTATCTTAGACTGCAGCCATTGCCCTAAAGAAAATGTTTATGGCCTGACTGGAATAATTGTATTCTCCTATTAAATATCACTCCTTCAGGGTTAGTTACTGTTGAGTATAAATGTGTCACTTTATATGCAAATAAAATGTCCTGAGATTTGAATAAAAAGTTCTGCATATGGCCGGGCGCGGTGGCTCAAGCCTGTAATCCCAGCACTTTGGGAGGCCGAGACGGGCGGATCACGAGGTCAGGAGATCGAGACCATCCTGGCTAACACAGTGAAACCCCGTCTCTACTAAAAAAAAAAAAAAAAAAAAAAAAAAAAGTTCTGCATATACCTACTGACAAATCTACTTATTATGATTCATATCTTACATATAACAAGAGAGTTCTTTCCTTGAATTTTGTTTTCAAAATGTTCAGATACAGCTGGAAATGTCTTTCCTCATAGCTACAGCAGATTTGGGGTTTGCATTCTGAGTTTTATTTTGAATCAAAAGATCTTACGGTATTGTGATTACTTATTGCCAACCTCTTTTTTTTTGTATATCTTAGTCTGACCTTGACTTGTCTTCAATCCTTTTCCCATATACCCACATACCTGGGAAAATCAACTTTTCTCAAATACTCTAGTGCAAAGGCCAACTCAGAGTTGAGCTTTTCCAAGAAGCCTTCTTAAATTCGACCTAGGAAAGCATAGAGCTTCCTCAAATCTTGCATGTGGAGTATAATCACCTCACATATTTGCATTGTCTTTTTTTTTTTTTAACCTATCATCTCTGAATTTCATCCTTAGCAAAAGTACCCTCAAGAAAATTATCATTTCGCTGCTCACATTTGAAGGAACAATGTTTTTGTTTTCTGTTTTTTTTTGAGACATGGTCTCCATCTGTCACCCAGGCTGGAGTGCAGTGGTGTGATCATGTCTCTCAGAAGCCTCGGCCTCCAAGTCTTCAGAGATCCTCTCACTTCAGCCTCCTGAGTAGCTGGGATTACAGGCATGCACCACCATGCCTGGCTAACTTGTAGATTTTTGATAGAGATGGGGTTTTGCCATGTTGCCCAGGCTCCTGGGCTCAAGCAATCCACCCATCTCAGCTTCCCAAAGTGCTGGGATTACAGGCATGAGCCACCTTGCCCAAGTAGGAGCAGTGTTCTTACATCTCAAATCCCATCTCAGACCTGTGCCTTGTGTTTTTATTAATGACCTCTCAGGGTACTGTGCCACAACTCTTCAGAAAAGCAAAGCAAAACATATTATGTGCATTTGGGCCCTGTCTATGCAGAGTTAGTAATATGAGATAAACATGGATGATTTAAGGGAGAAACTACATAAAGCATTTAATCCCCATTGTCCCCACTTTCCCTACAGCTCTGCTGTCCTTGCCTAGAGTTGTCAGAGGAAAATGGGAGAATGGCATGATGTTGAAAACGGAAGTCTGATTTTCTGGCCAATCCATCTACTTCCCTAGAGTTAAAGGATTCATAGATGAATGGGAGCTGGAGGAATGTAGGAAAGGACATCTTTGGGTTATATCACCAAATCAATACAATATTGTATGTTTGGGAAGTTCATTGCTTTTGTTGAAATTTTGAGAAAGCCCAATACCCAGAAGCAAGAAAGTCATTCACTCAGAAGTTGAAGCTAAATACTTATACTTTTTGAGAAATATCTAAAATTTTATTATTGGAGTCTAATATACTTCTTAATTAGAATTTAGGGCTAACAAGAGATATTATAACACCAACACTTGCATTATATAAAGGAGGCCTTTCAACTACTTTCTAGGGAATTCAGAGAGCCATGTTCCTTTTCAACATTCCTTCTCATGCAATTCAAAGACAATTGATAGCTAGAAAATGTCAAGGAACCAAGATTCTCGACCAACTTGAAAAGCAAGACTTGGATAAATGGCATTATGAGATATATTTGCACTAATGGTTTCAATTTGTTTGAAGTCTGTCATTCCTGCTTGATTGTAATTTCCACAAGGGTGAGGCTCATGTCTGCATATCACCCCTTATTTATGCTCAGAAGGGTCCCTATCATCTAGCGGGCCCTCAAAAATATTTGATGGATGGTTGAACAATAAATGAGTGCATGTTTGCCTGACTCTAAATATTGTTCTATTTCTTGTAGACTCTTCCAAAATTATAGTCACCCAATACTTATTCCTGTTAGTTGGGTCATACACACACACACACACACAGGGGCTAATGTGAATATAGGGTCTTTCATTATAGCCTTTAAAATAGAATAAATTCTTATGTGTATTTAATAACTTAGATTTTTCTGCTTGGAAGCAAATAAATGCTGTAAATCAGTCCTAAAAATTAGAATAATCTCTGTAATACAAAATCCAACCAATTTAGTTAACATTTTAATGTTAACAGGACATAGCTAAGATCACCCTTAGAATAATCAATCTATGTAAAGATCTTCATGGATAGATAAGCTACAAATGGGTTTGCATGAAACTTGTACTTACCTCTGATATTCGGGACAAAAGAGATGGGTCACTAGAAAGGTTTCTGCTTTAAAAATGGCCTCCTAATCAATCTCATTGTTTTTAATCTTGCCCCATAAATTCCATTCTTCAAAATGAAGTCAGAGTACCTATTAATATCTAAAATGTAGCTTCCTTACTTAAAACACTTCAGTACTTCAGCAGTTCTATTGTCTCAGAGCAAATTTTTGGGGTCCTTTCGTTGGCATAAAAGGCCTGACCTAAACTGTGTGTTCCTTTCTACAGATAGAATTTCATTTCATTTCACTCATTGCCTTGAGCTATGTGCTCTGGTAATACCAAAGAGCTGGTGATTACATTGCACTTATTCAAGCCCCTGCACTTGTGCTCATGCCATTTCCTTTTCCTGGGGTGTGGTCCTCACCTGCCTTCCCCTTGTGACTCCTTCTCCCATTAAGACTTATCAAGTCTCCCCTAGGAGGTATTTAAAATGGCCTTCTGCTATGGTCCAATGTAAGTCTGCATGTATTTTGTTATTTGCTGCATTACATTGAAATTAATCAGTTACATATCTGTTTCTTACTCTAGACTCTAAGTATTACCATTACACATATTTATGGTTATCTTTATGGTTCTGGTACCCATTTGGAAATCAATTATTATCCCAATAAGATTAGTAAGTGTTGAACCAGGCTGGATGCAGTGGCTCACACCTGTAATCTCAGTGGGAATTTGACAGGCCAAGGCAAGACAATCGCTTGAGGCCAGGAGTTTGAGACCAGCCTGGCCAACATAGTGAGACTCCACATCTTAAAAAAAAAAAAAAAAAAGCCAGGTATGGTGGTGCATGCCTCTAGTCCTAGCTACTCAGGTTTTGATATGGGAGAATCACTTGAGCGCAGGACTTCAAAACTGCAGTGAGTTATAATCATGCCCTATGCCCCAGCCTGGACAACAGAGCAAGACCCTGTGTCTTGAAAAAAATGTGTTGAACCACATTGAGAAAGTAACATTATCTTGTTCTTTTGCCCATCACTATCATTTCAATGTTCTGTTGTGGCCTCGGAGTTTCCAGAAAGTAACATTCTCTTTTCTTATGTGAATTGCTAAACTAAACTAATAATATTCTTCAGAATCATAGAGTAGCAACACTATAAATGGCTGTTAACAAAAGCCATATGGCTGACACTGATCTGTTACTAAGTAAGATTATACTGAGGACTCAGGTGGGAAAAATATTCAAGAATTAGTTAGCTTTGCGTGCTAATATTTATAAGAAATAATTACATGGCAAGAAATGTGTTAAAGCATCTCAGTTATGTCTAGTAGTAACTAAACATTATACTATTTGCATATTTGGAGTACTTCTACTTTTTTATCAACTTGAGAACTCAAGCAAGTTTTATACATTCATAAAAATTTTAAAATCATTTCTTTATTTCAATTTTCTAGGCCAGTGTATTGCCTAGAGAGACTTTCTTATAGTTGTTATAAACTCAGAAAAAGAAAGATTTATAAAAGAAAGACTGACATTCCTTTAACAACGGTAGTTTTAGCAGGCACCTTAGTATTATCAGACATTGTGGCTCCCAGTCTCCAATTTCCAGATAATGCAGCGACTTAAAGAGTACTCTCTAAAGTGCAAAGCAGGCAATCTTTTTTTGTCCTTTGTGCATTTCTCACATCTTACAATTGCCCCACTTCAATATTCCTGTGTGCCACCTACCCCCGTATCTGTCTCATCCTATATCACTATTCTTTATAATTTATTCTGAGCTTAGTTTTGTTACTACACTGAAATCTTATGCATAATTACGTGAGGTTGCTATGGAGATTCTGTGTGATTTGTCATGAGGAAAACCTATTGTGTTTGAGTCATCTCCATACTAATGACTCAAGAATCCATTTTTTTGGCCCATATTTTCTCTGGGATTATAAACAACTGCATACATTTGAATACCTATAAGCAAAAGTTATTTTATAAATAACATAAGCAGAAAAAAGTTATTGAATTCACCATTAAAGTGAAGCACTTTAGTGCAACTAGTTCAATTTCTCATGATTTAGAAAGAACTTCTAATATAACTCTTTTTGAATACCAGCTGAACTCTTGCCTGAATCCTTTTGGAAGAGACCCTGAAGAAGTTATTATTCTATAATCACATCTCTTAAAATTCTGTCACTAATAATATATATTTGGCTATACAGTAACTTGAAAATGTAATTTTGGAGAATCTGTGAAACTATTGTGCAAAATTAAGAGAAGATATATCCACCTTATTCAAAAATATTTATTCATAATTCTTCCATTATACAGACTTTTCAGAGGTGAGAACTGAGGGCAAAATTGATTATTTGGCATTAGTCAAAGGCAATTCAGACTAAAGACTGTGATTGAACAATAGAAGATGAATATCACACCACATAACAAAGTCATGATTTTATACCTCTCTTGCCTGACTGCCCCACTACCAACCTAGGATGAGGAAAAGCATGAAATATCGTGAGACAATGCACATGAATCTCTCCTTTAGCCCCCAGGTCAGCAAAGCTAATTTCAGGATCATGATTGATTTTTAGAGAGAAACATTCCCAAGTCAAGTAGGTAGAAGGTTCCCAAGCAGGCAGACGAGAATTGTGATGAATTCAGCAGCTTGTCATCAGGAAAGTGGCATCCAGAGGATAAATTTAGAAGTTAAGAAGTGAAATCTCAAATCAAAGGCAGACTAATTATAGAAATATTTTCTAGACAACTATTTGTCTGAAAACACAACTAAATTACCAATCAATTCTGGAAAGAGTGTGTGGTTTTCACTCATGATAATTTGTTGCCATGGGTACCCAGTGTAGAAATCTAAGAGGAACAGAGATAGCAAGCAAGGTGAAGAGAGAGAGGGACTGAGTGAGATGCTCTGGAACAGGAAGATCATAGTGTTTGCGTGACAAAGGACTCCAATTCAGTCGACTATCTGGTAAGTCTGGACAGCAAAGGAATCCTTTCATTGTCCTCATGGGAGCACAGTGAAGTACCTTCCTCTCAGAAGCTGAGAATAGTCTCTACTGGACATGCAGGTCAGTGTCTGAAAAGTATCAGAGCAGGTGATAGATCTTAAGAGATTATTATCTATACTCCAATTGAATCAAAGGGAGAGGAGTTTCTGGAAACAATGAGTGATCATTTAGGGAGGAAAAGGGGAGAACGCTTTTGTAAGAATACAAAAGGAAAATAAAACCTGCCTTAAAAGGCTGGTGAATAGAAGGTCATGGCTAATCAAATTAGAGCAGAGAAGGAATTTAGCTTCAGCAACTGGAACCAATATATGGTTTGAAAGTTTTCCCATTAAAAAAAAAGTACTAGCATATAGGGATGACTCACATGATAGGTGCAAGAAAGCAATGGGCAGACACAAGCAGGAGGCAAGGGCCTATGCTGGTGACTGGAGAATTCTTACTGAGGTCTTTAGAGGAAGTCATGGGCTCCTACCACAGGGTTAATCAGAAGTTGTGACTTTTCTAAGATAATGCATCAGAGATGAGAGGAGGAGCTTCACCAGCCCACAACCAACATCCCCTACTTCCAATTCACAGAAACTTGTAATGAGATCTCCAGTGGCTTTGGAATTCTGCATAGAAAGCTAAAGAATGTGAGAGCCTAAGTAGCCATGTCCAGTTGAAGAATAGGTAAAAGGGAAATGAGGGCAATTTGGAGAGTAAGAAGATGTCAAAGTATTTGGTTGTCTTGATCAATATTCCCTAAGCAGAGCTGCAAAGATAGATCCTTAGGGATTTCCTCATGACCCAAAGTCCTATTTTCATGGTTTTACAAAGTCTCAATAGGTATCTTTAAACTTTTAATCTCATTTTAGCATTAAAATAAACACTAAGCATATTCGAAATGCATTAATGAACAGCCTTTGACTGAATACTGCCATGTGGTCCAGTGTTCTTTGAATTTTTATTTATGATGCTCTTGTTAAAGTGAAGAAAACAGACTTGAGCTTAATGGATAAATGGTATATTCCTGTCACAAGAAAAGGTCAAAATGATATAATCACATGTTAAACTAATGGTTTGTAGCTTGATGGGTTGAACATTGGAAAGACGATTGGGTTGTCATCCATTACAAGCATCTACAGGACAGCCAAACTCAGAAGAACCTACTCCTAGTAGAAAAGACCATTAACAAATATGCAAGTTGCAAATAAGTCTAGCAAATGTCTTAGCAAAATAGCACCGTCTGTCATATTAAATCCAGTTCATATGTTTGATTTTTATTCATTTTATAGTTTTGAGTTTGTACATTTATTTTGGTTCTGCAGTTAAAAAGAACCATAAGCATAAGGAGTGTATGGAAGGAAGAAAAATAATCAAGGAATTGAGGGAAGCATAAATTTGTTAAAAAAAAATTAAAAAAAAAACAAAATAGTGTCAAAAAATCGAGAGTATGCCGTGGCTTACAAATACTGATGACATCTACAAGGATGTTAGGTTAAGGCTGAGTTTCGAGCCAGATGAGAACAAGGATAGGATTGACTTATTGCTTGAAGCCGATGATGTAATGCTAATAGAAGCTACAGAGAAAGCAGAACCATCATCTTCTATATTGCTTCCACCTTTGCTATCAAGACAAACGATCACCATGTTGAAAAGAAGAGGAAAACATGAAGCCCACGGTAAGTGAGGAGATCCTACGGGAGATCAGCAAACTGCTTTGCATAAATCCAAGTCTCAGCAATCAATGACACCCTGGAGTAATGAAAAGACTTCAGCTGAGACTGTGGAAGTTTGCTGGCAAACTCTGGGGAATCATGATGAGTCAGAGAGACCCCATATTAAGAACAGGAAAATGTGTTTGTTTTTAGAACACGTTAGGAGTTTCTAATTTCCAAAATCAAAAGAAAAGCTGCATTTAGAAGTCACAAGTCAGTTTTTAGTCTGGTTATCCTGCTCCCTCAAAAATATTTCTAGAATGCAATGTTTTAAAAGACAGTGTGTGTCCATCTAGAAAACAAATCAATGGTCACTAGGAGTTACAGGGGCTTCCTAAGATAAACTCCCATTTATATCTTTTTGGATAAAGGTAACAAGACTGAGAGGCAAAGCAAATCTGGATTGCAGCCAGATATGTAATCACGTATTTCTTTTTTTGTTTTTTGTTTGTTTGTTTGTTGAGACGGAGTAGCGCTCTGTCGCCCAGGTTGGAGTGCGGTGGCGCCATCTCGGCTCACTGCAAGCTCCGCCTCCCGGGTTCACGCCATTCTCCTGCCTCAGCCTCCTGAGTAGCTGAGATTATAGTCACCTGTCACCACATCCGGCTAATTTTTTGTATTTTGCTTTTAGTAGAGGGGGTTTCACCGTGTTAGCCAGGATGGTCTTGATCTCCTGACACCGTGATCCGCCCGCCTCAGCCTCCCAAAGTGCTGGGATTACAGGCGTGAGTCACCGCTCCTGGCCAGTTCACGTATTTCCTGATAACCAAGAAGCAGGCTGTAGAAGTGGGGACTAGATGGTCATTTTGTGAGGTAAAATTGAGGAGGTACAAGGTGGTTATTCTCTGCCTAACAGCTGTGCTGAAATAGTGTATAATGAAAAGCCTGGGCTTGAAGTCAGAAATCTGTGGCTCAGTAACTCTTTGCCACTGACTAGTTCAGGGGTCCCACAAATCTAACCCACTGCCCATTTTTGTAAATAAATGTTGGAATACAGCCACACACTTTTTTTTTTTTTTTTTTTTTTTTTTTTTTTTTTTTTTACCTATTGCGTGTGGCTGCATTTGTCATTCAGTGGCAAAGTTAAGTAAGTAGCTGCAAAAGAGTCCATGTGGCACACAAAGCTAAGATATTTACCATCAGCCTGTTTACAAAAACAGTTTGTCAATTCCTTGACTAGTTACGTAAACAACTAGGATGTTTCATAACTTCACTGACACTCATTTTCATCATCGATATCAATCTACATTAACAGAAATTGATTACTATAGCATAGTGCTTCAAAGGCATCTAATGAAATAATATATGGGAAAGCTCCTTACGGATTGTAGTGAGTTGTACACAGATAAGCCATGTCTTACGATCACTCTGGCCATTGAAAGATTAATAGCAATATTTTCACTTTAAAGACATGCCAATCTCCAGTACAAAGAAGACTCTCAAAAATACTAGATGGACTTTTGGATGAATGGATAGATGGGTGGACGGACAAATAAATGAATGAATGATAGTAGTAATTACACCTCACTTATCACCAGCTGTGTAGCAGGGACACATACTATTTTAGATGTATCACCTTGTTTAAACCTTATAACAGACTTGAAACATTATTTACATTTTGCTTCTGAGTAAAAGATTTAAACAATGACAACATCATCAGAAGCAATAACAAACATTTATAAAGGACTTATGACATTTAACCACTGTGATAACTACTTACCAAATATTATTTCATTTAATCCCTCAATTACCTCATGAAGAAGGCCAAGGCGGGTGGATCACCTGAGGTCAGGAGTTCAAGACCAGCCTGGTCAATATGGTGAAACCCTGTCTCTACTAAAAATACAAAAAATTAGGCATGGTGGTGAGCGCCTGTAATCCCAGCTACTCAGGAGGCTGAGGCAGGAGAATTGCTTGAACCCAGGAGGTGGAGGTTAACTCAGGAGGCTGAGGCAGGAGAATTGCTTGAACCCAGGAGGTGGAGGTTACAGTGAGCTAAGATCACGCCATTGTACTCCAGCCTAGGTAACAAGAGCAAAACTCCATCTCAAAAAAAAAAAAGGATGTCCTGGCCAAAGGCAGATGACACTTGAGGCACAAGCCCTACTTCCAGATGCCAAACAGGTTTTTAGTCTCTGATACTGGTTTGGAAATGGCCTCCTGGAACACTGTCCAAATGGGAAATGTGAGGCTTTCAGGACTCAGAGTCGCTAGAGAGGATGGTGAGGGATATATGCTGCGCATTGGCTAAACCTGTCCAGTACAACTGCGTGTGGGTGCTGGACTATAGTTTTTCTCCCTCATTTTCAGGTAGCTATTTGTTGCCTCTCATATAACATCATTAATAAGAATAACCATGTCATCTCACACATATATGGAACTTTATGCTTTTCAGGGTATGTTCACAGAATGGTCTTAGCTGATCCTCAATGCAGAGTGAGGGGAGGTGGGAAGTGACTGAAGCAGCTGTCCTGGGTTAGGAGGGTGGGCTCTGGAGTCAGATCCCCTGGGCTTCCATCTCAGCTCCACCGCCTACTGGTTGTAGATTATTTACTCCACACCTACTCAGGTAGATTATTTTATCTCTCTGTGCCTCACTTTCTTCAATTGTATAATTGGCATAGCAATCCTATCTATTTAAGGATAAATGAGTTAGCATATGAAGCACTTAAGACAGGCTTAATCATCATCATCATCATTGTCGTCATCTAATCATCATTATTATTCCATCTTTATTGATGAGAAAATAGAGGTTCAGGAAAGCTAATGAACTTCCTAAAATCATGCATCTGGTAAGTGGCAGAGCTGGAATTCAAAACCTTGTCTGCTTGACTCTGAGTTTTTAACCATCAGACACTGAGACAATGGATTTGCATTGACATGACTAAATTTTCTAAAGATAAATGTAATGTCTTAATTGAAATAACTAAATATTCTTGACTCTGAAGTGCTCTGACCTGATAACAAACTATAAAAGCTAGTTTTTAAAAGACTTTTTATTTTGAATTAATTTTAGACTTAAAGAAAATTTGCAAACATAGTACAGAATTCTCTTTGTATCTCTCATCCAGCTTCCCATAATGTGAATATATTAAATAAAAATGACACAATGGTGGGAACCAGGTAATTAACATTGGTACAATGCTATTAATTAAACTAATGATCTTACTGAATAGCACCAGCTTTCCAAACACTAATTTTTCTGTGCCAGGATCCTATCTGAGACCCCACTTTCCACTTAGTTGTTATATCTTAGTTTCCTTCATTCGCTAACAGTTCCTTAGTCCTTCCCTGGGTTTCATGTTCTTGACACTTTGGAAGAATATTGATTATTTCCTTCATACAACGACTCTCAATTTGGGCTTGTCAGATTTTCTGTTTTTCGGAATTTAACTGAGGCTGTGTGATTTTGGCAAGAATACCACAGAAATGATGCTGTGTGCTCAACAGATCACAGTGGAGCTTGTGAGGTCATTGTGGTGTTTTGTTTCGTTTTGTTTTGAGACAGAATCTCACTACTCTGTCACCCAGGCTAGAGTGCTGTAGCACGATCTTGGCTCACTGCTGCCTCTGCCTCCCAGGCTCAAGCAATCCACCTCAGCCTCCTGAGTAGCTGCTACTACAGGTACGTGCCACCATGCTCGGCCAATTTTTAAACTTTTTATAGAGATGGGGTGTCACTATATTGCCCAGACTGGTCTTGAACTCTTAGACTCAAGCAATCCTCCTGCCTCTGCTTCCCAAACTGCTGGGATTACAGGTGTGAGCCACCATGCTTGGCCTTTATTATTTGTTTGAACAGACTGAAGTCTCAATAAACTGACAGGTATCCTAGCTATAAACACACACACACAAACACATACACAAAACCTCATGAGAGTTTTGACTATGTTAAGAAACTCCTGAGAACCACAAGCAAAAGTAATATCAATTCTGCCTTTTTCTCCAATGGCACAGTTACTGAAATAAGTACTGGTTAGCAGAGGCTGTGGGCATCTGGAGTTTACTTCCTATTTCTTACTGTTTCCCTATTAGCTGGTGAAGCACATTGCCTGATAGAAATGAACTGTTGGTGTATGTGTATCTGAGCCCCATATGACAAAACCAGCTTGAATCATGCTCCAAACACTCATTCAATGCCTTGTATAGGCCAGACTAGACTCTGGTTGCCTGTCCTACCTATGAGCCAGGCTCATTGGATGATAAGCACTAGGAAGAAGGTTTTTCTAGAATTCCGCCATTATACTTTATAAATATATGTATGTGTGTGCGTGTGTATATATATTTACACACATACATATACACACACATTTTTATATATACATATATTTATATATGTAAAATATTGATTCTACATTAAGACTGAAAGACATAAGCCCCATGAAACAAGGATGGTTGATTTTCTCACATCTTGCTCTGCTTAGCTGTAGTCACTTCAAAATTGCAGTTGACTACAAAGAGCGTTTGCTATGAATACACTGAAGGCCATTGCTTTCTTCAAGTGGACATAATTACAGAGACCATAAGGAGATTCCCTTTTATGTATTGATCTAACTTCTATAAGTTTCTTGGATTTCAATATTTTTCTTGTTAGAGATATACTATCTGAAAACTATTCAATTTGAAATGCGTCCACGGTACAATTCAGTCACCTCAGAAAAAAAGCCTTTAGTAATTAAAGCAGCCATGGCGCAACCGCTGGCACTAAAATATCCTTGGAAGATGTTTGCCATCAATATTTCTATAGAAAATGCCTTATTCAACAATACGCTCTTATTATTTCAGTTACAGACACTTGTGTAATAGCACACATTTAAAATGCACACTAAAAGAATAGGGGAAAAATTGATGGTTTGTCTTAAAAGGAAAACCTGCAGAATTGGGAAAATCGTTTTGTGAGATTTTTTTGAGAGTTGTAATTTTTTGAATTTTGGACAACCATTTTGAGTAACAATGACCATTCTGAGAGCCTATCTCTGTAAATCTCTTATCAATAGTAAATAAGTAAAGAAGATAAAGTCAGATATTGATTAGATCATATTTTTAAATATTGGTGATTTAAATCTTAAATAAATATTTGGGGGGGTGTTGTTGTTGTTGTTAAGACAGAGTCTTGCTCTGTTGCCCAGGCTGGAGTGCAGTGGTACAATCTTGGCTCACTGTAACCTCTGCCTCCTGGGTTCAAGCGATGCTCCTGCCTCAACCTCCCGAGTAGCTGGGATTACAGGCATGTGCCACCATGCCCGGCTAAATTTTGTATTTTTAGCAGAGACAGGGCTTCACCATATTGCCAGACTGGTCTTGAACTCCTGACCTGAAGTGATCCACCAGCCTCGGCTTCGCAAAGTGCTGGGATTACAGACGTGAGTTACTGCACCTGGCCTTACAAAAGTATTTGAAGCAAGTATTCGCAACTAAATAAATATGTTTGGGTAAAACCTTTTCCAATGCTTAAAACATTATAACGTGCCAGAAAAATTATACATAGTTAATAAGAGAGTATTTGTTAAATAGTAATTTTTGATTTAATACGACTCAAGATCAGAACTTAGACTTACAAAGTCATATGGGGAGTAAATTTGTAGAACTGTCTGGAGGATAATCTGAGGTTGCAAAAATTTTAAAGTATATGTGTGACACTTCTATTTGCTCAATTTATCATAAGGGAATAGTAAAACAAAGTTACAGTAATGCCCATGAAATTATGATCACCACAGTTTTACTTATCATGTAAAGACACTGCAAATGATGCCAATGGCCCAAATAGCGATTGACTGATAAACTTTAAGACAAGTAATCTCAAGTCCCACACCTTCAACCTTGAAATAAACCTGGACTTCCACAGACTCTTTTTAAATGCTACATGTGAGCTCTTGTTCATCTGACCAGAAAAGAAAACCAGAACAAAACAAGAGCAGAAACATCAACAACAAAACCCTTCCCAGCCTAGGAACGGTGGCTTTCCCTGCCTGGCCAGCAGCCTGCGTGACAGCGGCTGCACACCTGACCTCCTTGGTACCATGAAGCCTGAGAAATTATTGTCTATTTTCTGCAGTTGTTTTGACAAGGCCACAGAGCAGAGGTGACCTTGGGGTGGGGTAAGGCAGGACCTAGCAGACTGGAGCTCTGGGCTTCCCCTTCAATGAGAGTGACTTGAATTTCATCTCAGCTACAATTGGTTTTCTAGGTAAGATTTTATTTGAAGATGCTTTCTAAAGCCATAAAAGAAAATATAAGTTTCAAAACCACGACTGTACCGCCCAACAATTAGTTGTCGTTTTGTTTGTTTGTTTGTTTTTTAATGAGCTCAAACCAGAAAAATAAAGTGCTTCTTTTAGTTACAAGGATTATAGATCTCATAAGTCTGGAACAGGACTACCATCTCTTATTCAAACCCCTTCGTACCAGATGAATTTCAAATACTTTGTATTTATTAGATAGTTAATAGAGAACCTATAAATTATGAAACACCCCTAGCAAACATGGAGGCAGCAACTCATACTCAAATACATTAATAGTTCTCAAGTGAGTCATATAAAAATTCAGCAGTCAATATATATTTCTATTCTTTAAAACACATTTTCCAAGAAAAGGACTATGCATACTTTACTATTCATACAATGACATAATTGGTGAAGTGAAAATATGTCCACTTTATATTGATAAGTGGGAAGTGTCGCCAAAATTTTTTTTCTATTATTAGATAGATCCCTTACCCAAGTGTGCACATGGATTTTAAAATATTCTATGTAAATGGATAAATAACCAAAATGTTAATAGTGTTTAATTTCAGGTAGTGTGAATTTGCTGATTTTATTTTATTTTATTTTTTCCTTTTTTAAATGTTTCTGTATGTTTTAACAATGAGAAAGTATGATTTTTTTGAACAGAAAAAATAGAACTCTTTTTTTTTTTTTTTTTTT